>NC_136268.1:25959223-26241723 GCF_964187855.1 Myxine glutinosa | reverse complement strand
CTATGCTTTTGCATTTCAGGGAATTTCCCAGACTATTCACGGTTTTGTTTTAAAATGTTTAAACTTCCCCCTGCCATGCTGTATTCATTTGTATATTACAACTCGCTATTCTTCTTCCTCTTCAAAAAGCTGTTTTTGTAGAGCTGTCCGTCTGACCAAACTGAACACCTGAGCAAGAAGGACCTTGGTCAGGGAGCTAAAAAAAAAACAATGACCACTCTGGTAGAACTGCAGAGTTCCTTGGCCGAGATGGTAGAACCTGCCAAAAGGACAACCGTCTCTGCAGCACTTCACAAATCTAGGCTTTATGGGAGAGTGGCCAGACAGAAGCCACTCCTGAGAAAAAAGCACATGACACCACACCTGGAGTTTCCAAAAAGGCACGTGAGAGACTCTAAGAGCATGAGGAAAAAGATTATGTGGTCTGATTAGATGAAAATTCAACTCTTTGGCCTGAATGCAAAGCGCTACATCTGGCGGAAACCAAGCACAGCTCATCACCCATCTAACATCATCACTACCATGAAGCATGTTGGTGGCAGCATTATGCCAAGGGGATGCTTTTCAGCAGCAGTGACTATGGGACTTGTAAGGATTTAAAAAAAAAAAAACCACCTTTAGAGGCCATTTTTCCCCGCAAAGCGGGGGTTGGCCTTTTTCGGGAACCATGGTTGTTGTTGTTTTTTTGGTCCCCTTTTTGAAGCAATGTTTTACGGCCGGATGCCCTTCCTGACGCCAACCCTTTTTGCCGCCTTTAACGACAAACAGGGAATTACCAGTGAACTGGTACTCAATTAGCCGACCTCGGAAGGATGACAGGCTGAGTCAACCCCCCTGGCGTTAATTCAGCGATCGACCGGGATTCGAACCCAGGATCCTAGGATCCTAAGCCGGCACCCTAGCCGCAACACCAACACCAGGTTACACCAGACTTGTAAGGATAAATGGAGCCAAATACAGGCAAATCCTTGAGGAGAACCTGCTTCAGAGTGCAAAAGACCTTGGACTGCAGTGAAGATGTATGTCCCAACAGGACAATGACCCCAAGTATACAGCCAAAGCAACATTGGAATGGCTTCAGAACAAGAAGGTGAAGGTCCTTCAGTGGCCTAGTATGCGTCTAAAGCCCAGACACTAGAATTCCATTGAGAATTTGTGGAAAGACTTGAAGATTGCTGTTAACTGACACTCCTCATCCAACTTGACAGAGCTTGAGCAAATCTGTAAGGAAGAATGGGAGAAACTCCTCAAATCCAGATATGCAAAGCTGATACACATATACCCAAGAAGACTCAAAGCAGTAATCGCTGCCAAAGATGCTTTTATGAAGTATTGACTTGGGGTTGAATACTTATGTAAATTAGATATTTCTGTTTCGTTTTTAATTATTTTGTAAAAATTCTACTTTGACATTATTGAGTATTATTTGAAGATTAGTGACAAAAACAAATCTCAATTTACTCCATTTTAAATTCGGGCTGTAGCAACAAAATGTGAAAAAGTCAAGGGGTGTGAATACTATAAAAATAAATCTACATCTATCTATAATTCCACTAATCTCTGTGTGTGTGTATGCGACCGCTGTTTCTCGACAACTACCGGTCCGATATACTTGAAACTTGCCAGGTATATTGCTGGGGACCCGAGGATGTGCCTTTTCAAGGTTTGAAATTAATCGGACAAGTAGTTACCGAGCTATGTCCAAAAAACGATTCGACCAATCAGAGAGCAGCGAGCTACCGAGCTATGGCGATTTAGCCGTTCGCCGTTCGCTTTGGCTTTGCGAATGGACCAAACCATTTCATGTAAATAGAGGGGGGGGTTCTACCGTACTCGCAAGCCGTTCGCTTTGGCTTTGCGAATGGACCAAACCATTTCATGTAAATAGAGGGGGGGGGGGGGTTCTACCGTACTCGCAAGCCGTTCGCTTTGGCTTTGCGAATGGACCAAACCATTTCATGTAAATAGAGGGGGGGGGGGATATAATTTTAGATATATATATAGTACGGGCATGCCCTAGTCTTTAAAATATGGACATACGTCTATAAAATACATGTGATCGGCTATCGAATATGTACGATTGGATCGCGAGGACGTCTATAAAATACATACGATTGGAACGTGAATGTTATACAATAAAACTGAAAAGGCCTGTTGGTCCACTGCATGAATATAAACCTACATCGTCAATGCATCATCTACACACCACACAAACACACACCAGCACACAAACACCACAGAAAACGAGTCATGTTGAGGGCTTGCAATCTTTGATTGCTCTTGTTCCCTCAATTTTTTTCCCTTTTTCACCCCTTCTTGTTTGCTCCCTTATTTGCCCCTCCCATCTTTATCGGTACCTTTAATTTGGCCATAAAAAATAGTGCATGTGTCTGTCTATGTGTGGGCATATACACAGAAGTTTAAATGTATGATTTTTATTTCTTTCTCTTCAATTAAGCCTGGTGTTGGCTTATTGGCTAAGGTGGCTGGCTTGAGATATCAGGGTCCTGAGTTCAAGCCCCTGTTATTCCATTGAAGTAACACCAGGTGGGTTGACTCAGCCTGTCATCCTTTCGAGGTCGGCAAAATGAGTACCAGCTTACTGGGAAGAATGAGTCATTAAAGTATCCTGCATCAGTGGCGACCCTTCCAGGATTGCGCCCAATAGCCTCGGAAACTGCTTCGGCAACCATTTGCATCTGAAGATTCAAAAGGAATGGTCTTCTCTTTTTTTCTCTTTAATTGGCACTGAAATATGTTGCAAATGGTTGTCTGCCATGTTTTTGTTTGCAGATCTGCTGTTTCACTCATATCCAGCCCTTGGGCTGCACTCTGCTGCTGCTGCTGATGAGGAGGAGGAAGAGGAGGTCATTGAGATGGATGTGGACCAACTCGAGATTGAGGAGGCACGACTGCTGATGGGCAGAATGCACCAACCATCGAACATGCTTCTTGTTCGGAGACCTGCTGCCAGAGACCTTGAGAGTGTCATTCTGGAAACACTTCCACCTCAGCTGCATAGAGGTGATCAATTGCCTTAGTGTGTCTGTTGGTGAGGTGGGGGAGGGGGGCGAGGTAGTGTGATCTTTGTTGCACGTGCAGAGGTCAAGGATAATCCACATTGTGAAAGGTGTACAGTCGTGCCCAAAAATATTGGCACCCTTGCACTTTTTTCAAATAACTCACAATTTTCTCTAAAAATGAGTTGAAATTGACAAAAGTATTTAGTCTCCACAATTCTTTATTTCACTGTTAATATTACAGAACCTTTGTTTTTGATTCAGAACTTAATGTATCCTTTTAAATCAGAAAATAAAAAGAAATGGCATTGACAAAATTATTGACACCCAAGATTTGATATTTGGTATCACAGCCTTTGGACAAAATAACTGCAGTCAAGCACTTCTTGTAGCCATGAATGAGCTTCCTTCACCTCTCTACTGGCAGTTTGGCCCACTTCTTGTGTAAACTGCTCCAGTTCTCCCAGATTTGAAGGGTGCCATCTCTCAACTGCTGTTTTCAGATCTCCCCACAGGTGTTCAATGGGATTTAGATCTGGACTCATTGCCGGCCACTTCAGAACAGTCCAGCATTTTGTCTTGAACCATTCCTGGGTGCTTTTTGAAGTGTGTTTGGGGTCATTGTCCTGCTACAAGACCCATGACCTTCGATGAAGACCCAGCTTTCTGACACTGGGTTGAACATTGCGCTCCAAAATGCCTTGGTAATCTCCTGATTTCATGATATCATGCACACATTCAAGGTGCCCAATGCCAAGGGCAGCACAGCATCCCCAAAACATCACTGAACCTCCTCCATGTTTTACTGAAGGGAAGGTGTTATTTTTCTTTGAAGGCTTCATTTTGTTTTCTGTAAACATAGAGATGACGTGCTTAACCAAAAAGGCTTTAATTTGGTCTCATCTGTCCACAGGACATTTTCCCAGAAGGATTTTGGCTTGTTCAGGTGTGTTTTGGAAAACTCCAGTTGGGCTTTCTTATGTCTCTGGGGTCCTGCTGGGTTTCCTACCAGAGAACCCCCTTTCATTGAGTTGGCGACAGATGGTGCGAGTTGAAACTGTCGTACCTTGTGTCTGAAGGTCAGCTTGAATCTGTTTCGCAGTTGATCGAGGTGCTTTCTCCACCATTCGAACAATCCTTCGCTGCGATCTTCGTTCAAGTTTCTCTTGCGGCCATGTCCAGGTAGGTTTGGCTGCAGTGCCATGGGCCTTAAAATTCCTGATAACATTACGTACGGTGGACACAGGAACATCAATGTCTCTGGAGATGGACTTGTAGCCTTGAGATTGTCCATGCTTGGCTGCAATCTTGTGTCTGACCTCCTCAGACAATTCTCTGGTTTTCTTTCTTTTCTCCATGCTCATTGTGGTACACATGGTGACACAAAACAGCAGAATGACTCCTTTTCTCCATTCAAACTGGTTGAATGAGTGTTTTTTTTTATATTGCAGGCACCTGCAACTCACCACAGGTGAGTTCAATTCCAAAGTAAAGGAGAATTACTTGCTTGAAATCTAATTATTTGTAACAACTTCTAAAAGGTGCCAATAATATTGTCCGGCCCATTTTAGGATTTCTGTGTGGAATAAGCTAAGATTTAGTAATTATTTCAGCTTTTCTTGTTTTGTCCCACTGCAAGCCAAATAAATACATATGTGGATACCAAAATATTTCTTAATTTGCGTATAATCGTATTTAACCATTGTCTGTTTGTTCGGTAAATAATGTCCTTTACGATGCAAAACCAGAGATTGTTTTGTTTTTAATAATAATTTTATTCTGGTTCCAACATTTGATATCCACCAGAAATGCTCACAACACCGCCGCATTCACCTCTGTCCGTGTGCACAGCCTTGACAGAAGCAAGCAAAGAACGTAATGATCTCTTTAGCTACGTGTCTAACACGCTGCCTGTACGAGTGGCCTCTCTCCTCATGTCCCCGTACATCCTGCCAATCGAGTCCGCCATTTCATTCACATTCCGGTGAGACCAGCTTGTCCATCGATGTGCTCAGGCAACACTGTAACATCTCTTTTGTGTTGTTTTCTTTAACTTCTCATTCTTCATGCTATTCCATTTCCACATGTTATTCTTACCTCTTAACAGGCTTCTTGAATGGCTGCCCGACGTACCCGAAGACTTCCGATGGATGGGAGAACAAACGCATCGGCTTCTTCGACATGTTTATCTTCGAGCCGTCGAACGGATTGGGCATCGGCTTTCTGCGAGGTCTGTGTCTTGAAAATATCGCGACTGAGCCGAGTTATTGGGATTAGATAACCTTTCTGGGCTGTTTGGCCGAATGTGATTTCCACGAACACAAGAGTTAAATCCACTTTTGTCCATTGATTATTAGGAATAATGCGAGTTCCTATAAATTGCCTTCTTTCCCCTTATCCCTAACCCACACACACAGGGTTAGTTGTAACCTGGAGCTGCGGAAATGCCTCACCATGCCCACCTCTGTTGCACAGTCATGCGATACGTCTGCCATGGACCACCACGCCCTCCCTTCGGTCATTTCTGACTGGAAGCTCACCTCCTCCAGCGTTTCCGATCCCTCCTTTGAGAAGTGGGTAGAGGAAAGCACAAAATTTGGATTTGCGATGAACATCCAAGCGGGCTTATATCGGCGACCCGGAGCTGCAAGACCTTTGCAGGGCCGTAGATTTTCAATGACGTGCTCTGCTGGCAAAGATAATCCCAGCTGCCCACTGGCTCTTGGTACTGACTCACATCAAATAGACAATAGCTGTATGCCACGGTTTTTTTTGGAGGATGACTAGAGCTGCACCACCTGAGGAACAGGAAGATTTGAGAATGGATGTGTCTGTCTCCGCATTGCCCCTCTCTCGGCCACCCTCCCCCTCTCTCCTCTCTCGGCCACCCTTTCCTCCCTCTCGGCCCTCTCCACTTTTCTCGGCCACTCTACCGCTCTCTCGGCCACTCTACCGCTCTCTCGGCCACTCTACCGCTCTCTCGGCCACTCTACCGCTCTCTCGGCCACTCTACCGCTCTCTCGGCCACTCTACCGCTCTCTCTCGGCCACTCTACCGCTCTCTCGGCCACTCTACCGCTCTCTCTCGGCCACTCTACCGCTCTCTCGGCCACTCTACCGCTCTCTCTCGGCCACTCTACCGCTCTCTCTCGGCCACTCTACCGCTCTCTCTCGGCCACTCTACCGCTCTCTCTCGGCCACTCTACCGCTCTCTCGGCCACTCTACCGCTCTCGGCCACTCTACCGCTCTCTCGGCCACTCTACCGCTCTCTCGGCCACTCTACCGCTCTCTCGGCCACTCTACCGCTCTCTCGGCCACTCTACCGCTCTCTCGGCCACTCTACCGCTCTCTCGGCCACTCTACCGCTCTCTCGGCCACTCTACCGCTCTCTCGGCCACTACCGCTCTCTCGGCCACTACCGCTCTCTCGGCCACTCTACCGCGCTCTCGGCCACTCTACCACTCTCTCAGCCACTCGGCCACTCTACCGCTCTCTCGGCCACTCTACCGCTCTCTCGGCCACTCTACCGCTCTCTCGGCCACTCTACCGCTCTCTCGGCCACTCTACCGCTCTCTCGGCCACTCTACCGCTCTCTCGGCCACTCTTCTCCCCTCTCTGCCACTCTTCCTCTCTCGCTCTGAAACGACATCTTGGAGAGTTATTTATATTTGAACATAGTATTTTTTTAATTTGGTAATGATAAAAGCTTTGTTTCTGAAACATCAGGCATAAATTCCAGTTTTATTTTATGTTTCCTTTGTTGCAATATAAGCAGGTGTGTATCTGTACACTGCTGTCATTGCCTACATGTTTAGGCATCGTACGAAAACGGGTAAATTGTCCTTCAACATGAACTCCCTCTGCTAGGCAGGTGAACGCACTTTCGTTCAGGAAACAGGGGCTTTAATAAGCAAAGTGAATGTAATTGGTTTTCTCTACACAAAACGGACCTCTTTAATCTGGGCCATTGCAAGATCTGGTGTTTTGAGTTCTCTCTCGTGGCCGCCCCATGACACTGCGAACGGTGCAATAATACAATTTGTCTATTGTAGTTTGATCTTTATTTGTTTCATATCAAACCAAGTATTATATGGGCCGATTATATACTTTATGTACCAAAAGTATATTTTAGTGTTTGGTTGCCTCACCATGGCACTTTATAAAGTTGTTTATCACCCAGCATTTTAAAAAGGGGTCGCTATTTTTATCATTGGTTTTTGGCCTTTTACTGCACGCGATTGACAGCAATTTCAAACAAGAATATAAAGGCCGCAAACCAGGCATTCTTGGACTGTTCGTCTAGCGCTACAGACCTATGGACTACCCTTTGGTCGGCTTCTTGAGTGACACGAATTTAGCAAATGGCAAGGGCCCGGCTCTGTATGTGGCGACACAAAGTGCAGCTCCGGGTGCCACCTGCTCATCCCGTGTCCCACTTGGATGCATCGTCGATGCGCGCCAGACCTTCGGGGTGATGCAGGTAGTTTCTTCAGAAGATGGAAGAATGAAGCTCGTGCGTAATGTGCCAAACGAATGTCATTTGCTTTATTTAACATGCTACAAAGTACTAGCACTGTGCACACGTGCTACATAGTAGTTATTTTGGTTTGTTTTCTGTGCGATTTGTCTTACGAAGTGTACATGTTCTGCTGGAACGTTGTTTCAATAGGCCGAAGGTTAAAGTTTTCTGATTCACCTTTTACGTGTATCGTTGTACGTAACTTGGACTTTGACCCATTCGGTCCATAAAACATCCATTAGGGTCCGCGTTTAGTTACCACCTTCACGTCTGCATCGCAGACGTATGTTCCAAATCACTGCACACATGTCGATGTTCTTTTCAAATGGACGGACACGTGTGAGACTTTTCGCCATGGATGTGTTGCAGAGGTAATTGAACACCATACCTGTTCTTCATGGGATTTTTGAATACTTCCAACAAGTGAAGTGCTTATTCTGCTTTAGATTGAAACTTATTTTTGTCGTTTTTGCAAAATAATTCAACTTTCAACTATAAACAATGTTTGACGTTCACTTAATTATTTGCATGTCCGTTTGTTCCTGGTTCTGTTGAAGCTAATTTAATTATTTGAGATTTGTGCACTGCACCATTTGTTTTATGCTTTGCCATGCGTTCTAGCTTTTGTAAGTTTATAACTGTTTGGTTGCATAACAAGACTACAAATGAGCAATAAAACTTGTAAATATATTTATATAAACATACATAAATACAGTATTAATTGATGTGTGAAAATTATAATTGACTTGTTTATAAACCTTGTAATAAAGTTGAAATGCAATCTGTTATCTATGATTTGCTTGATGTGATGAAATCAAAATAAACTCTGGTGCTGCTCTCAAAGAAGCTAAAAAACATTTACTCAGTTATATTACATTATCCACTGTGCTCCTGTTTTGTTGAGTTTCTTTGATTGAGTATGTACGATTTCGCACTGAGATCGACTTGATGAACGTTGACTCGTATATGGGTTAATGTTGATACGCTGTGAAGTACAGCAATGATAGGTTGCAAGTTGAGAACATTTATTGTTCAGTCCCTTTCCAAGGTCAGAATGTCTACAATGCTAACAATATGGTGGTAATCAGAGAAGACGATAACATCTAGCCAGTGGCCTGCAAAAGCATTGTCATGTGACTCCCTCAGTTAAGACCGAGAGCGAGCCACGGATGGAAATGAGCGTTACTGTGAGGCGTTCAACTTAAATTGATGGTGGATGATACGTGAGGAGGAAGAAGAACACCGACTCACCTGTACGGGCCCGCGGAGGCTTCTTCACCCTGCAAATTAACTCAGCCGGGACGGGTTGTAAAATTGTTCGGGAAAAATAATACAAGGGTTTATTAAATAAATATCGGGACAGGAAAAATGCTACGGTAACTAAAACGCCCTAATGAGCGCTCCTACGCACAGAACCAGGCACAAAGGGATGGCAGAACGGGAATGAAAATAACGAGGTGTGGTTTTATGTGTAGGTTCTTAGCTCAATCGGCGGAGGTGGGTGGCGTTCTCGGGAAAGGCGCTGTCCCAGGCCGTTGGCAGGAACGACAGCACGTCCTTGGCGCGCGCGCACGCTATCCAGGCCCCACCGTCCGTCGCGAGCGGCACGCGTGGAACTTGTCTCCCAGCTGCTTTGATGAGACCCCGCTCTTCGCTCGTCAAAGGAACACCGTCAGCGTCTTTTTTTCTTTTTTTTGTATACAAGATCGAGGCTCGTGAAAGAGCGAACATTAATCACACAGAAAGACAAACCGACACATAGAACATATAACATCGGGAGCGGTAGACAATATGGGGAGAGAGGGGGAAGGACACAAACACGAGGGCAGAGCTGAGTGAGAGGGGCAAGAGGTCGAGGGCAAAAGAAGAGGTCCGGGCCAAGAAGCAAGAGCAAGAGTGTCCAGTCTAAGAGATCCCAGGCAAAGAGGAATCCAAGAGGCAGCAGAGGGAAGAGAGAACAAAATGCCGCTCACTCCCTGTTTAATTGTCCGACGTCAGCGGCGCCACTCCTCCAATCCTCACAGGCCAACAGCACTCCACCAATGGCCGCTCGCTTCTACCTCATGCCATCGGTCGGTGGCCAATCAGCGTGTCGCTTCCCTCGTCCAACCGCTGCCCCTCTGGGCGTGTCTTTCGCCTGCTTGCTTCGATGTTGTCATACAAGCTGGTGATGTAGCTGGCCGCGATTCCATTGGTAGTGTCCAGAACTGACTTGGGTGGCTTCATTGTGGGGGGGATATTTAATTTGTGTACTCGGGCCATTCTATTGTAATATGTCTAAAGTGTAGTGCCATAAAGGACAATGGGATGATTACCAGGTTCTACGGACAGGGGAATTAGCATAATCCCGAAGATAACTAACACAAGGGTCATCCTTGTATGATCACAAAGATACACTTACGCGAACAAACTGCCTAAACAAAATTACATGTGGGGTTCCCTATCATGATAATCGGAGCACACTACCTATGTAGATCTACCTGAATCTATATATCACTACCCCAAAATTCATAACTATTCATCCCCTTACCAATAATGCCACATTTAGATGAAATATGAATTATGCAGAAGCAATTTTTTCAAATGAACTTTTTTATTCATAACTGGAGAGATCAAACTAAACACATACAGACTTGGCTTTTAAAATGGAATTTTTTTTTTTCTTGACTTGGGTTCACTTTCCTAACTCAGTATATCAATCTGGTGAGTTTATTTTACACTTTGGTGATTTATTTGTTAAAAGAACCATGTCACTGATTGTCTGTCGCAGCAAGAAGTCAACAACAGGATTATATCACAGGTGGCGTGGCAAAATGTACGGACAGGTGCATTTGATGATTGGCTTCACAGTCGGGTATACAAGGGTTGTTGCGTTCTGTATTAGTGGAAAACAACTGCTGCACGTTTCCAAAAGTTATTGCCGCTTCCTCTGGAGATGGTCCGTCAACTCGACAATGCTGTTTGTCATGGAGTGGTGGCTTTACGAAATTACGGCATGAAACAGCGTGCTATTACTCAGCAGTATGGCATCACTCAAGGTCAGGTGTCAAAGATCCTGAAACGAAATGCTCAGAGGGGTGTCCCTACTCCAATACCGAGGCCAGGACGTCCCTGCAGAACCACAAGGAGGGATGATCGCCAGCTTCACCAGTTAGTCCGCAATGGCCGTACCAAGTCAGCTAATCGGCTTAGGGCTGAGTGGCAGCAACTGACAAATGTGCCTGTATCCAGAAGGCTAGTCAACCAACGACTGGTTCAAGCAGGCTATCGTGCCAGGCGTCCCTTGAGAAAGCCAAGCCTGACCAGACAACACCGCCAGCGCCGATTGCAGTGGGCCAGAGAGCACCGTCAATGGCAGCCAGGACACTGGAATCACGTGATCTTCAGTGGCGAGTCTAGATTTCTGGTCCATTGTCAAGATGGCCGCGTCCGAGTGCGCAGACAAGTGCATGAAGCCCACAACGAAGATTGTATAGTGCCAAGAGTCCAAGCTGGAGGTGGTGGGGTGACCGTTTGGGCTGCTTTTCATGCAGGGGGCAAAACTGACCTGGTTGTTCTGAATGGAAACCTGAACCAGTTCAAGTACAGGGCCATTCTGGAAGAAACATTGCTTCCATTTGCTCGTGCAGCCTTTCGAGGAAACTTTGTCTTCCAAGATGACAATGCACAGTCTCATCGTGCTCGCATGATCCAACACTTTCTTGCTGACCGTGGTGTAGAGCATATGGAGTGGCCTGCCATGTACCCGAATATGAATCCGATAGAGAACTTGTGGGCAGAATTAACGCGTCAAATCGACCACTTGGACCAGCAGCCGACCTCTGTGCGTGAATTGCAGCAGGCTATTGTCACTGCATGGCAAGCGATTCCTGTCCAAACCTTGGCAAATCTCGTGAACAGCATGCCTCAACGTGTACGTGCTCTCCTGAATGCTCGTGGGGATTACACGAAGTACTGAACTGTAATTTTACTGTCCGTAATCTCAGTCGTAATTTAACTTTTGTTTTTGTTAAAAAAGAATTTGGCTAATGTGCAAAATAAAGAGATACTTCTGGAAAACCACCATCTCTTATCTTCCCCCATCCAAAACCTTGATCTTTTCTACCCCCGCTAATTCACCCCAGATCCACCTTGTTTGAAATTCCAACTTCTTTCCTGGAAGTCCTGGCAGTGTCCATATGTTTTATACCTCTCCCACCGCCCCCTTCCCATGCCCCCCCCCCCCCCAAAGCCCTCGCCCTCTCTCAGATGTCTCCATGTCTCTCGGTCCCTGCTCTCAAATGTTGTGTTTGTGTCCTTCCCCCTCTCTCCCCATCTTGTCTACAGCTCCCGATGTTATATGTTTTATGTGACGGTTTGTCTTTCTGTGTGATTAATGTTCGCTCTTTCACGAGCCTCGATCTTGTATACAAAAAAAAAAAAAAAAAAAATGTACAGAAGGTTAACACAGTACTCTCCATGAATTGAGTTCGATATCAGTTTACATCACTTTCAAGGATCAATTTATTTGTTTCAAAATGTCAAATGTGGTTTTTGTTTCTTTTAAAGGTCACATTAACAAAATCTAGAATAATTTCAACATAATTCCAATGAACTTTTGGTTCTAAGACATCTTGAAAAGTAAGTTCACCCCCACAAAAAAAATATTCCATATTAAATGCCAAGTCTGTAGTTGGAGGTCACATGTCAGGAATACCTAGAATAAACATATACAAATCAAAATTCTCTGGTTGCAAAAGTATTCAACCCCTGAGGTCAGTACTTGGTGGAAGCACCTTTTGTGGCAATGACTGCGATGAGTTTTTTTTTTGGGTAGTAGGTCTCTACCAGCTTTGCACAGTGAGATCGTGAAATACTTGCCCATTCTTCAATTGAAAATTGCTCTAGTTTTGCTAAGTTTGATGGGGATCATCGATGGACTACAATCTTCAAGTCTCGCTATAAATGTTAAATTGGGTTAAAGTCAGGACTTTGACTGGTCCACTGAAGAACATTTATTTTCTTCTTATTCAGCCACTACAGTGTGGCATTAACTTTGTGCTTCGGATCATTGTCCTGCTGAAATGTGAATCTCATACACAATTTCAGATTCATGGCTGACTCCAGCAGGT
Source organism: Myxine glutinosa (assembly GCF_964187855.1). NCBI lineage: Eukaryota > Metazoa > Chordata > Myxini > Myxiniformes > Myxinidae > Myxine > Myxine glutinosa. The sequence continues at coordinate 26,229,073 of NC_136268.1, read as the reverse complement.
TTTCTTAAAGGATTCCCTGCACTTTGCACCGGCCATTGTCCTTTCTATCCTGACAAGCTTACATGTCCCTGCTGATGAAAATCAGCCCCATAACATGATGCTGCCTCCACCATGCGTGACAGTAGGGATGGTGTTGATTGGTGATGCGCAGTGTCAGGCTTGTGCTTTGAATTGAGGCCAAAAGTTCAATTTGTTTTTCTCTGCTGACCACAAAACTTTACACCACCTGCTTGCAGTGTCATTAAGATACTTTTTCACAAACAGCATACAAGGTTATTTATGTGTCTTTCAGTAATGTCTTCTTTCTTGCCACCTGTGCATAGAAGACAGATTTCTGAAGAGAACAGGATATTGTTTATTAATGAACCTGACCCCCATCTCAGACATAGAGCCTTGTAGATCTTTCAAAGTGATTGTTGGATTTACAATGACATCCCGAACCAGTTTCATGTTTGCCCGGCTGCTGAGTTTGGATGGCGACCTGATCTGGGTAGAGTCTGGGTGGTATGATACGTCTTCCACTTCTTAACGATGGATTTCATCGTACTCAAAGGGATAATGAGTGACTTTGAAATCTTCTTTTATAACCCTTTCCTGAATGGTCCTTCTCCACCACTTTATGTCTGACTTCTTTAGAAAGCTCCTTGGTCTTCATGTTTGCCTTGTTCATTGACCAAGTTGCATCTTTAAAATCTTCAGATAAGTGGGGGAGATTAATTTTTCAGTTGAACCACTGATTACATACAGGTGAAACATATTACATTTATTTTGTAACATTTCAAACAAATAATTTGCTCCTGAAGTGATTTAGGGGTAATTAGGCAAAAGGTTTGAAAACTTATGCAACTGAAAATTATCTGATTTTCTCCGTTCATCTAACTTATTCACATTTTGTCTGCATTTTTTAGCTTTTTCACGTTGGAATAGTTTGTGAAAACTATGTACATTAAGCTTAATTTGAAAACATGAAATAAGCTTATTTTTTTAATATTGAGCAATCAGAGGGCCAGCATGTGTCACATGAACTGTAAAATGGCAGTGCCTTCATATACGTAACCTGGGTTATCTTTATTTTTGAGAGAGAACGAGACAGTTGTTTGTTGCCTATAAAAAATAAATAAAAAACACCTTTAGAGGCCATTTTTCCCCGCAAGCGGGGGTTGGCCTTTTTCGGGAACTGTGGTTGTTGTTGTTTTTTGGTCCCCTTTTTGAAGCAATGTTTTACGGCCGGATGCCCTTCCTGACGCCAACCCTTTTTGCCGCCTTTAACGACAAACAGGGAATTACCAGTGAACTGGTACTCAATTAGCCGACCTCGGAAGGATGACAGGCTGAGTCAACCCCCCTGGCGTTAATGTTTGTTGCCTATACACTGCCCAAATAAAGGGACGTGTAAGAAGAACGTGATACACGTTTGGAACAAGACCACCCATAGGATGGGTACTCTGTGAGTATAATATAATAAGGCATTTTTACCTGTCACTTTGCTGATAGGTTCAATCAAAATACCCTATAATTTGCCCAAGGTCATCTTCCCTCTGCTTGGATATCAGCCAGCATCACCTTCGTCAGCCAACCTTGCTGCTTACTTCTGGCGCTAGCAAAAATCACTTCCGCTTTGCTGCGAAGCTCAGTTGGGTGCATTGGTTTGAACCTCTGCTTAAAATAAATGAAATTAAACAATTTGAAAATTACGAATTATTCGCACTCATATTTCATCAATGTGATGCATATTATCAAGTTCTTTCCACTTTATTTGTATAAGAAGATTTTTAATACAGGCTATCACCAAGTGGTGCGATACAACATATATTTACATAGAAAGAATTGAGGTCTACCCCCCACCTTGAACTACCTCCCCCAGATGTTACCCAGACAAAAACCATACTACGAGGTACCCTTCGGCAACATGCAAAATGTAGTTGCATTTGGTTCTGTAATTACCCCACACACTCAAAGTGAAAAGTGGAGTTAAAAGAAATTGGTTCATTTCTGCCTACAAACGTCAATTTATGATTGAGCAACAACTTCATTTGAATTGAATGTTACATTTTGAACATGAATTGGGAAACAAACTTGCCATTTAGCAGTACTTTGTCTCTGAATTTGTCATGCCCACGCATGCGTAAAGAAGAGTGAGATAATATTTTTACTTTGCCTGCCTGGCAGTCAAACAACAACACAACAACATGCATTTTAAAGGCCATTTTCCCTACTAGAGCGGGGGTTAGCCTTGCGGTCCCCATGACAATCTTCTCCATTTTGCCCTATTTTCTGCATCTCTCCTTGTTAACCCCCTTGCCCGCATTTCTTCTTCCACCATCATGAGCCAAGTCTTTCTTGGTCTTCCCCGTCCTCTACTTCCTTCCACATTCATTTCCATCACTCTTCTCAACCAGTCACTTTCATCCTTCCTCAACACATGACCAAACCATCTCAACCTGTTCCTCTTCACAGCATCAATCACAGGCTCTATTCCCATCATCTTTCGCAATTCATCATTTGTCTTCCTCTCTCTCAACGATACTCCGCACATCCGTCGAACCATTTGCATTTCCACCCTTTCCAACCTTCGTTGCTGCTCTATGTTCATTACCCATGTCTCGCTCCCATAAATCATAACACTTCTCACACATGCAGCATACACCTTTCCCTTCAGCTTCAACGACACTCCTCTCATCATCAGCATGCCACTCAGTTCCCGAAACTTCTTCCATGCACATCTCACTCTAGCAACCGTTGCCGAGTCTGATCCACCTTCTCCATTCAGCATGTCTCCGAGGTAGCAAAATGTTTTCACACCTTCCAGCTTCACGCCGTCTCCAAGATCCAACTCAACATTTCCTCCATCTGCAGCTCCCTCTGTGCACACTTACCTTTGAATGTAGCTGCCACACTGGTTAATGACCCTCTCAGACCACTACATTTTTGATGAACCCACTCAGCGCACATTGTGCATTGAATGGAGTTCACTCCGACACCCTTCCTGCACACAGCACAGGGCCACTTCCCAGTTCTTTCCACCTCAGCGCATGCTTTACCACTTGCCATCACCATCTTTCCGATATTCACCTTCAGACCTTTTGTCTCCATACATTCCTTCCACTTGTTCATCTTTTCCTTCAGTCCATCCATACTTTCTGCAATCAACACCAGATCATCTGCATACAACAACTCCCAGGGTAAACCCTCCTTTACGTTCTGAGCCAGAACCTCCATCACAGCTACAAATAGTAGTGGACTTAGTACCGACCCCTGATGCACTCCCACCTTCACCTCAAACTCAGCACTGTTCCCGTCCTTCGTCCTTACAGCTGTGCGCGCTCTTTTGTACATTGCCATCACGACTCTGATCAACCATTCCTCCACTCCTAACTTCCTCAATGCCCATGTCAATACTTTGCGTGGAACCCTATCGAATGCTTTCTCCAGATCAACAAACCCAAGAAACAACTTCTTCCTCTTCTCCATGTACTTCTCCTGCAACTGCCTCACAATGAAAAGCGCGTCTGTCGTTCCTCTTCCTGGCATAAATCCAAACTGCATTGCCTGGCAGTCAAACAAGATCGAAAATCATTCCAGACAGGAAACCTAATGTTTTTATGTTATAAAAGACAGAAACAACACTTGAAGAATTAATGTAATGTATTCGATGGGGATGATGTAATCAACACTGTGTCAAGGGTGGTAAAACGGTGGTAAATTCTGGAATGAATTTATTTATACAACTTTTACAACCTGTATTTTATTTAAATGGAATTATATAGTTGAACACTGTAGAACACAAATCACATTCTTTGCACTTTCAAAACCTTCTGTTTAACAGTAATTGGACATGTTAAATAAGGTGGTGTATAAGACTGCATAAATAGCCCTAAACTTCTGGAATCTTCTTTAACGATCTTAAATCATTTTATTTAAATTGAACTATAAACCTGAACACTGCGTGGGGTAACGCTTTCTATGAAGGAACACAGGAACATCAAGGTCTCTGGAGATGGACTTGCAGCCTTGAGATTGTCCATGCTTGGCTACAATATTGTGTCTGACCTCCCCAGACAATTCTCTGGTTTTCTTCCTTTTGTCCATGCTCATTGCGGAACACACAGTGACACAAAACATCAGAATGACTCCTTTTCTCCATTCAAACTGGTTGAATGAGTAATTTTTATATTGCAGGCACCTGCGACTCACCACAGGTGAGTTCAATTCCAAAGTAAAGGAGAATCTCCTGCTTGAAATTGAATTAACTCTAACAACTTCTAAAAGATGCCAATAATATTGTCCGGGCCATTTTCGGATTTATGTGTGGAATAAACTAAGATTTAGTAATTATTTCAGCTTTTCTTGTTTTGTTCCACTGCAAGCCAAAGAAATACATATGTGGATACCAAAATATTTATTAATTACAACAATTGTCTGGAAGAAATGGTGCATTATTTGAAAAAAGTGCAAGTGCGCCAATATTTTTGGCCACGACTGTACGAGTCCCCAACAAGGAACTTAATCACATGTGGAAGCCATTGGGCCCATTTTTTAAGATGTAATTTCACCTGCTGATGTCGCCTGCCACACAAACACATTGTCTCTGCCCTGCTGATCATCACTCGGGAGGTTTGCAGTCAGGAATATTAAATTTAACCAAAGAAGCAAACTAACCCTATGACATGACGCTGACGTCATGTGCATAAATTATACCAACACATCACCTCCAAACCAGGAGGCATCCGCGTGGTACTCAAGTCTTTGCAGACTGAGATTAAAGCTCTACGGTCACAAATAAATGAAGCCACAGATGTCGATCTAGATTTTGCCCTTAGTATGGGCTCATCAGGACAACACACTGCAAATTGTTTATTTCTGACCAACTCAGCCCCTAATAAACAGATCGAACCCCCTAACTTAACCCTGTCAAGGCGAGACTGTCCTCAGGCTGTGTTTTGGGCCCACTCTCGTTCCTCATAATCTTCAATGATATTTCTGACTCTTTGGGAAATCTTGCCGATAGTTTTGCTGAAGATTCATTCCATCCTCTGCTGTATCATTTATATCCTTCAGAATGGCAGGCAGCAGCAAAGACTCTATAGTGTCAGGTGTGCTTATATCTTCTTTTTTTAGCAGACATCGTATTAAAACTCGGTTTACTCTGCGAGCGTTGGACATCACGTGCAGCGAATTTCACCTCCCTGCACCTCGTTTTTTTTTTTTAAACGCTTCTATACACCACCCATGAGGCTCGGTTTGCAAGCCACCGTCTACAATTCCAATAGAAAAGGCATAATTATTCTTTTATGGAAAATGTTTTTCGAGTTTTTTTTTATCCTCAAAATAGACCGTAGTGAACACACATTCGTGTTAAAAGATTGGCCTTTAAAACCTAGCCTTGTGAAGGGGGACAGACATCTGTACAAACACACAAACTGATAGTGTTTTATATGGTGGATACTGTACTGTACTGTAGTTGTTGAACAGGACAACGTGACTAGTGTATCCAAAGGTTCCCTTGAATAAGCCTCGTCTCCATCTTAAGCGTTTGTTGTAAAAATGATAATCAATTAATTGCTGGTACATTTAATGACGGCTTTTTAACCTGCGACTACAAGAGCTTCGCGTTGCTGTTGTTGTGTTGTTGTTGGGGTTCTGTTGGGGGTCGATTTTTTCAATGCGCAGCCATTGGTCGGACAGCTGCCGGACCACATCCACATCTGTCGCTGATATACCTGTACCCCATCGCTGAGATGGCACAGTGACTCCACCCACCATCGTGCCAAGATGAAATATGGCCGCCATCTTGTTTCCTGATGGGCCTAGCACTTTAGGCCGATGCAGGCCTCGGCTGATTATACACTGCCCAGGTTTGTTGCACCAGAGTTCCATTGACGTTGATTGGGTCGAGCGTTACATTATTGTAGTTAGGTTTAATCAAGCCTGTACGCGTCTCCATAAAAATAGCGTTACGTAATTTTTGAATGGCGCTACATGCATGTTTCCCAATCGGCCCATTGCCGGAGTTGTAAAGCCAGTGGCCTGGTTGCATAAAGCATCCTTCAGGAAAGATTTCAGGACTTACTTAAATATTTCCAAAAGTTTTCCCTTCCGGACATCCTTAATTTGAGGATGGTTGCATATATGAATATTCCTTAAGTTTTATCCTTAAAACATTCCTTAAACTCAAGGGAGCACTCCCCCTCCTTAAACACCAACCTTTGAGTTTCCAAAAGACGCTTCATGGAAAATGGTCACGAAGACGATTTGGATTGCATTTTCACTCTTTCATAACATCCAGAATATTTCACTTTCACCATTCTCTGAATGTTTCCAAACATTTACTGCACACATTAACACATTTATGTTCCTCATGCAGCGATTACGTCGCAATATAAGCAATATAACATTACGTCATTTTTAATGACGTGTTTAACAATAATACAAGTCGCTTGCAAGCAATTTCTGAAAATACTGACCCGAACTCATTCCTGAAAGAAGTCCATTCACTCATTCGAACCATCTCCAACCTGATTGGTTGCCTGGCATAGCAACGATTGCGAAGGATTTATTTCACCTCAAGCTTAACAAATCCTTCACGAAGGAATCACAGTGTACCTGAAATGTAAATCTTTCCTTCATGATAAGGGACCTTTATGTAACCGGGCGAAATGACCACGTACAGTTATTTTTATGAACAAAATGTTATTACCACAGAGAGAGCGCGGGTGCGCGGAAACTGACTTTACTGAATATTATGCCCCGACGTTCCTGAGGCCCGAACCTAGATCTACGGTAATCTATATACCACACATATGAAAACAACATGACCTTTCCTGTACGGAGTGGGTGCGCTAATTGTCTCAAAACTAGACCCAGATGTCCGTCGGACTAATAATTGATATTGAACCAGAACATGAAGATCCTCGGAGATTAATTGTATAATACTTTCAACAGCAAGGATGAGAGAGTTGAGTGGGCAGAGGAGCAAAAAATACATATATATATATATATATATATAGTCATAGGTTGTGACAACAATGCAGCCATTCTTGTTTTACAATGATCGATCCTTCTGTTCGTTTCCTGGTAAATAAGTTATTGTAGTACAATCTTGTGGTATACATAGATTTCACACGGAGCACACAGAACGTCCTCCAATCGGAATCTTTCTTATACTTCGCTTGCCATCTTCCCTGGCCAATCAGAGCACCGCGTACTGCGCGTCCTTGAGTTTGGGCAACATGGGTAATGTACATGCGAAGGTAAAACGTTTTTGTTAGTACAGTATTGTGAATGATAAATGGCGTCACGGTGATGTTCACTGTAATATGACGGCGGTTTTAGAATTGAAAACATCAGGATATTTTACCGTCGGTAACACGTAATATGTGGTTTCATTCGGGGCTTGGGGAAGAGTCGTTACGGTTTGGTTACACGAGTCAGTATACAGTAACTCCTCGTTCGCAATGAAGTTGAAACACAGGTGTTGGTTTAACGGTTGAGGTGGGTCTTGGGTTTGAGCCCCTGCGCGCCATTAAATAACACCAAGTGGGTCGACTCGGCCTATAATTCTTCCGAGGTTCGTAAAATGAGCACAAGCTGAGTGGAATCAGAACAGGGGGCACCGCATCAGCAGCACTCCCAGCAATGATGCAACTACAATTCACTATAACACACACACACACACACACACACACACACACACACACACACACACACACCACTATCCATTCATTATAACACACCACATTCATTATAACACATACATACACACACACACACACACACACACACACACACACACACACACACCACTATCCATTCATTATAACAACACACCCTCACCATATCCATTCATTATAACACACAACATTCATTATAACACACCACTATCCATTCATTATAACACACCACACACCATCCATTCATTATAACACACCATCCATTCATTATAACACACCACACACCATTATCCATTCACTATAACACACCACACCACTATTCATTCATTATAACACACCACACCGCTATTCATTCATTATAACACACCACACACCACCATCCATTAATTACAACACGCCACACACCACTATCCATTCACTATAACACACCACACACCACTATCCATTAATTACAACACGCCACACACCACTATCCATTCATTATAACACGCCACACACCATTATCCATTCACTATAACACACCACACATCGCTATTCATTCATTATAACACACCACACACCGCTATCCATTCATTATAACACACCACACATCACTATCCATACATTATAATTATAACACACCCACACCATTATCCATTCATTATAACACACCACACACCAACCATTCATTATAACACACCACACACACCGCTATCCATTCATTATAACAAAGCATCCATTCATTATAACACACACCGTTGTCCACACTACCACTACTATGACGACAACCCTTTATTTGTATTACATACGTAAGGAAAACCAAGCCTGGTGTTGGCTTCGCGGTTAGGGTGCCGGCTTAGGATCCTGGGTTCGTAATCCCGGTCGATCTCTGAATTAACGCCAGGGGGGCTGCCTCAGCCTGTCATCCTTCCGAGGTCGGCAAATTGAGTACCAGCTTAGTGGAATGAATGATCCCAGTGTATACCCTGATTTAGAATAGGTACACCGTATCCCTGTGCATCGTAAGAGGCGACCAAGGGTTGGCATCAGGAAGGGCATCCGGCCATAAAAACATTGCCTCAAACAGGGAACCATGATTGTCATGGGGCCCGCAAGGCTAACCCCCAATCTAGCGGGGAAAAATGGCCTTAAATGGCTTCTGCTTCCGTACCACAGAGACGGATGTTGTGGGTTAGAGTTGCATGTTCTGTTGTGTGCATTGTCCTTTGTTTTTGAATCCCATGTGCAAGTGTGTTCCTTTCCTTCCCACTACCTCACCGTTCGTAGTCGATGGAGCCCGTCCCAGTTTCTGGGCCCGAGCGTCTGAACCCATTCGACGAGCCTGGGGCAGTGGAACCGGAACCGGAGCCGGTTGCTCGGCAAGAAATCGTCCTCATTAACAAACCGGTGTGTACATCCCAGCATAACTTTAAGTGTGTCGTCCTTTTCAGGTGAGGGCTCTCATTGCCAAGTTCAACAGATGGCTTTTGCTTTTTGATGAATGCATTCCGTGGTTATCCTTCTTTTTCATTCGAGGAAGTTAAAAAGTGTTTTCCTGTTGCAGGTTGTTGTACAAAGGGTGTCCGTCGATGGCCTGGGAAGAACCAAAGATGACTTTCTGATACCAGAAATTGCAGACCTATTTGGCGCTGTTAACTTCATGGATGTGAGTTTATAATACGAGTTCCCTTACGAAGACCTTTGATGCAGGAGAAAGTCATTAGGCTCATCCAAGCCTGTGGATGCCAATCTATGGTTGTTTTGTCCGTTCTCTATCCTTTCAAGTGCTGTGCATCAAGCAAGGAAGCAGCACGTTTTTAATTCTTTGGTATGACTCAGCCGGGGTTTGAACTGCCGACCTCCCAGATTCCGAGCGGACATTCTAACCATTAAGCCACTAAGTCCGGGTTCACCGAGTCGCAACCTCCCCATGTTTTAAAACTATTCTCTTTTTTTATCCGAAAAAATCGAATTAACAATCTGACACAGAAAAAATATTTTTATATAATTTAATTAATTATTTTATTTTATTAAAATAGAAAAAAAAAAATCTTTAATTTATAATTATAACAAGTCAGGAGACAACGATGGTTCACAAGCGAGCGGTATTCAATGACAAAGGTCAAAACCGACATTGAAAATATATAAATAGGAATGTATTATCTGTTATGAGACTATTTAGCTACACAATACCCAAAATTTGGTTTGATTCCGACAACTTTGAAAATTTGACCTTTGTGACCTTCAACGGTCAAAGGTCGAAGATTCTGATATTTGTTGGAAAACGTGTATTTCATGATGTATGTGATAATATAAAAACATGTACAACATTTCACCCTATCAGGAAGCGAACAATGTAGTAAAACCATCAAAAATCCACTTTTTGAAATTTTGTGACCTTGTGACCTTGACCTTGGGGCGAAAATGAAAAATCGAGCTCCGTGGGGCTAGACACATGACATTCGCCTAACCAAATACTGAAACCCCTGTCAGATTCCACCAACTCCCTCGGAGAAGATGTAGCTTTAAATCGATTACCCCCTAAAAAGACATCTTTTTCGGGCGTGGCTCCGCCCACAATGGGCGCAATACGCCTACTCTAGGCAGGACACAACTAGATCATGATAACAACCTCCCACCCAAGTTTCATCAAGATCGGATATCATCGGGTAGTTATGCTGCGGACAGACAGACAGACACACACACAGACACGCACACAGACACACCCATGACGAATATAGTGGTCACTCTGTTTGATAACTTGTGAACCAATTATTTTAATATAAATCATAATAATTGCATCTGGTTAACTTGGACCTGTCATCGTCAAAATTATCATGTAGTTTGACATTGCTTTGTGCAGTTCTTATTGTTTTTCCATTTATCAAATCATTGTAATTGTGCAAAGCTCATTGTAAAGGTGATGTGATATGTCCGGGATGTGTGCAGGTGATGCAGTGCTCACATGAAGCACGGCTCAAGATGCTCCGTCTCGGAATATTTCGTGATGTTCAGGCTGTTGTGGATGTGGCAAAGGGTATGTCGATAAATGTGGACACAGACACACTATGTTTACGTATATGCATATCCTGCTATATAAAATAAGGTGTGCGTGCATGTATGTCGCGGGTTTCAATCCCTCTTCCCCAGAATCAGCACCCCGTCATGACTCAGACAGTGTACAAGAGATTTATTGCAGACTAGCCGAAAGCACCCGGCGTTGCCCGGGTTCTTTTTGAATGAATTTACTACTTTAATTCAGCTTTTACTCGCGGCCGTAGAAGATTGATTACTATAATTTAGCTCAGCTTTTAATTGCGAAATGGGCCCATCCCGGCCGAAACGGCCTCGACCAGCCTCGCCACCTAGCCTATAACCTTCCCGGGGCCCGTCCAGACATTTTTGGTTCTTTTTTAATGAATTTACTACCATAATTCAGCTTTCACTCGCGGCCGTAGAAGTTTGACTACTATAATTCAGCTCAGCTTTTAATTGCGAAATGGGCCCGGCCCGGCCAAGGTGGGCCTCGACCGGCCTCGCCACCTAGCCTAAAACCTTCCCGGGGCCCATCCCGACATTTTTTGTATTGGAGGTTTCCTCCTATCTTTCACCGTTCAGGAGATTAGCTTGCGCAGACAAACAAACAAAAACTTTCTTTTATAATATAAAGAGATAAGAATACATGCATGGAAGATGTTGGCGTGGTGTATAGGCTAGTAACACCACATGTAACATCACAGTGACATTATGGTCCTCCACAGCTGGCCCCCAACATCTCGGCGAGCCACACCCCGTTATCGGCTTAATATACTTTCCTCTAGGATCAAGGAACTCAAAACAACATCTTATGATCATCCCTTCCCAAAGACACAGACTGCCGCCCCGAAGAGAACCTTGTACAAAGTTGACAGGGCAGGATAAGCCTCATAGGGAAAGAATGCTTCGCCAAGGTCAAACATGGGATATTGTGTCAACAATTTCTCAAAGGCAGACAACTAGCCGCCAGGGAAGTAGGCCACAGTGGTTCTCAGCCTGGAACACTGCTGCCCCCGTCAGGATAGGGACTTGATGAAATCCCCTACATGTACACCTGATCTTTATGGAATCAAACACCTGGGACAATCTCCACCAAATTCTGCCTATGTGTTGGGGGTTCCCAGGGTCAATGGTTAGGGGTATCCAGTGACTGGTTGAGAAGAGTGATGGAGGACGGGGAAGACCGAGAAAGACTTGGCTAAAGGTGGTGGAAGAAGAAATGCGGGCAAGGGGGTTAACAAGGGGAGATGCAGAAAATAGGGCAAAATGGAGAAGATTGTCATGGGGCCCGCAAGGCTAACCCCCGCTCTAGCAGGGAAAATGGCCTTAAAATGCCTGTTGTTGTGTACCCAGGGTCAAGTCGTCGGCACAAAATAACCCACAACCCACCCCCTTCCCCGCGAGGGTGAGGAGACGACCTAAAATTTTCACCTGTACACGTGGCACAGTGCAAGTGATTTTCTGACCCCCTGATGGACAGAGGTGGACTTGCAAGCCACAGCACAATATATTTTCCCCACCTTTCATCCTTGAGAGTGGACACACACTTGTTGCAGGTTTTGTTTGAAAAAGATGGCTACACCAAATATGGAAATTTCTTGCTTGTATAATACAATTTTTTTTCTTTACTAACACAGAATCATTAAAACAACCTTTATTTAGCAAAATTGGCCAATGTGTTAATAAAAATGTTTATTTTCAAAGTGGCCTAAGACTTTTGCACAGTGCTGCACGCATGCACGCGCAAACACACACATGCACCCGCACATGCACCCGCACACACACACACACACACACACACACACACACACACACACACACACACACACACACACACACACACACACACATCCAGTTTTAAGCAATAATATTGACGGTAAGGCCTTTTTTTAACTATTATAGAGGCTCATGGAAGAGCTGAATAATCGGATCAAAGATTAATCCCCTTGCAGTGGAAGAAGAGTTGAGTGACAGGTGAAATCATTACAATCCTATCGCAGCAGTGATATCCGGTGAATGCTTTCGTTGTGAGCATCATCTTTGTCGTGAGATTGTTCCACTGATGTGACCTCTTATTTAGGTCCGGGAGCAAGGCCGGACGGCCTGGAGGTAACTTTCCAGGTCACCGAGATTGGCATACTCGCCGCGAGTTACAACACCATGGTGGGAAACAATGAAGGCAGTATGGTAGGCAACTCTAATTTGCTCTTCCTTTTCCGTGTTCTGTTAGTCCGCATTCCATCAGTCGTGCTCCCATTCTACATATTGTAAATCTACCATGCACCTACTACAACAGTTCCCATTCTGTCATTCTCCCACTCCAAAGTTCATGAGTATGCCATGCTCCCACTCCATACATCATGATTATACCATGCTCCCACTCCATATATCATGATTATAACATGCTCACACTCCATATATCAAGATTATAGCATGCTCACACTCCATAGATAATGATTATACCAATATACCATGCTCACACTCCAAAGATCATGAGTATACCATTCTCACACTCCATAGATCATGAGTATACCATTCTCACACTCCATAGATCATGAGTATACCACACTACTACTCCATAGATCATGAGTATACTACGCTCCCACTCCATAGATCACATGTCCAACCTACTTTGACTACTTCATTTTACACTGTGGCATTCTCTTACTAAGTCTATCACGCTCCCATTTCATTTTCCCCTCTCTCCCCTTCATTATATGCCCCTTAACCTTTTCTGATTTATTTTCAGGTGATGGGCGGTAAATTATCCAATTTGCTCGGAAGAGCAGAACGTGTCACTGCCCAGTTCTCTTATGGGACAAAAGAGACGTCATATGGTTTGTCCGTCTTCAAACCACAAACTGGATGCTTTGAGCGCAAGTATGTTTTTTATATATTTTATTTTTTTGTGTACAAGATTGAGGCTCGTGTAAGAGCTAACATTGATCACAAAAAGACAAACTGACACGTAAAACATAAAACGTATGATAAAGGGAGCGGGAGACAACATTGAGAGCAGGGACATCGGGAGATCTGTGGGAGAGAGAGGGCTTGGAGGGGGGGGCAGGGCATAGGAAGGAGGGGGAGGGTGAGAGAGGTAAAAAAAAACACATGGACATTGCTCGGACTTCCAAGAAAGAAGTCGGTATTTAAAAAAAAAAATGGATCTGGGGTGAATTAACAAGGGTAGAAGAGATCAAGGTTTTGGATGGGGGAAGATAAGAGATGGTGGTGAACAGCTGTTTTAAAGAACTGGAGGGAGGAGTGGGATTGAAGAGAGTGAGGAAGTTTGTTCCAGAGGCGGGAGAAAAGAGGAATGAAAGAGTGAAGGTGAATAGAGAGTCTTGATTTTGGTCAATTTTGGTCACTTTTGCCCTTACTTTTGCCAGGATCAGTGGGTGTCTATATATTGTTACGAATCCGGGTTTCAGTGTTCACCACGAGGGGACTTCTCAGGCCCCTCCTGATTACCGGTCCTGAGGTCACCGGTCGCGGATAACTTCGCGATCCGGTAGGTTGCTTATCAACCACTAGGGCATGCCCGTACTATATATATATCGAAAATTATATCCCCCCCCCCCTCTATTTACATGAAATGGTTTGGTCCATTCGCAAAGCCAAAGCGAACGGCTTGCGAGTACGGTGACAATCCCCCCCCTCTATTTACATGAAATGGTTTGGTCCATTCGCAAAGCCAAAGCGAACGGCTTGCGAGTACGGTGACAATCCCCCCCCTCTATTTACATGAAATGGTTTGGTCCAAAGCGAACGGCTTGCGGAGTTTGGTAAAGAAATCGCCATAGCTCGGTAACTACTTCTCCGATTAATATGAAACCTTGAAAAGGCACATCCTCAGGTCCCCAGCAATATACCTGGCAAGTTTCAAGTATATCGGACCCGTGGTTGTCGAGAAACAGCGGTCACAGACACACAGACAAACACACACACACACAGAGATTACTGGAATTATATCAACCATGAATGCCAATCAGATGACCAAATCTTCCAGGGTCCTCCTTCTGACACCATTTACTTGTGGATGACGTAGCCAGCCTAATTGGGGATCGTGCCCTCGGTTCGTACTCCCCTTATCTTATCTAAACGGGCAGCTGAGTGAACTGCCTGGTACAGACCGGCCAATGTTGTGAAGCCAATTGGTTGGGGAAGAACGTGCCGAACTACCACTAAATAAATCCCACCCCCTTTAGCCGAGTCAATGGAAAAGAGACAAAAATGGCAAATTGGAAGCAACTGTTTACAAAATGAATTCACTCGAGTATTTACAAGCCAATTATCAAAAACAACACGTTTACAATTTACAATGGTGAAAAAGAAAGTCACAATTATCACACAATGAATCCCCAAAATCTTAATTCCATTTAATGCTTTTCCCATCTCCAGTCTTACTTAATTACCTAACACATATGACATGAGCCCTTCAGACACACTCTGAGGAATAGAGAGGAAGTAATAGAACAGGGAGAATGAGTTCAGGACTTATGGTCGGCCTTTATCTTACTTGAGCACCTTCAACGGATGGGTACCGGTCCCAATCTGCTTTGGTAAAGTGGAAGGAAAAGTCAGTGTGGTATCATGTTGCCATGTAGTGAGGTGTAGTGCAGCCTCGTCCTCCACCAGAGATCTCTGCGACTCCTCAGCTCACGTGTCTCTCCGTCGGCGCAACGTGCCCCTTCCTCAGCCCAACTCTGGTTTCTCCTCAGCGTAAAGCGCTCCTCCCTCAGCACAACTCGGGTTTCTCCTCAGCGTAAAGGGCTCCTCCCTCAGCCCAACTCTGGTTTCTCCTCAGCGCACGGGTATCTCCCTCAGCGCAACTCGGGTTTCTCCTCAGCGCAAAGGGCTCCTCCCTCAGCGCAACTCGGGTTTCTCCTCAGCGCACGGGTATCTCCCTCAGCACAACTTGGGTTTCTCCTCAGCGCAAAGGGCTCCTCCCTCAGCGCAACTCGGGTTTCTCCTCAGCGCACGGGTATCTCCCTCAGCACAACTCGGGTTTCTCCTCAGCGCACGGGTATCTCCCTCAGCACAACTCGAGTTTCTCCTCAGCGCACGGGTATCTCCCTCAGCACAACTCGGGTTTCTCCTCAGCGCAAAGGGCTCCTCCCTCAACGTAACTCAGGTTTCTCCTCAGCGCAAAGGGCTCCTCCCTCAGCACAACTCGGGTTTCTCCTCGGCGCAAAGCGCTCCTCCCTCAGTGCAACTCGGGTTTCTCCTCAGCACACTGGTCTCTCCCTCAGCGCAACTCTGGTTTGTCCTCAGCGCAAAGGGCTCCTCCCTCGCTGCAAAAGGCCCCATCCTCAGTGCAACATGGGCTTCTCCTCAGTGCAGGCAAGTCGCTCTTCCTCTTCAGCAGCAGATCTCCGGCTCATTTCCAAGGCGGCGAAACCGTTCGCGTTCCGCCTTTATACTTGCTCAAGCAGGATGGAGCTAGGTCCTACGCAGAGCATATGTATTGGTGCGCTTCCAGACGCTGCACCCGCTCTCCTATCAATCATCCACACTTCGTGCTTGGGGACATTCTTCACGGAGTGCCCTGCTCCTTGCGCTTTCCACCAAGGCGAGTTCAAGCTGAGAGGACTTGGCTGTTTTCATGTGTGGTGACCGTGGTCAATAAATCCCACTACACACAAGGGAGGACTATCTAAATACAAATACTAACGAAATATATAAACTCGGGAACCTACGTGTGTGGATGATGGGGGAGGGCGGTTCGCAGAACAGTAACAGTATGATGCATTCAAGCTCACCACCGCATGTTCAGTGCGGATATGTAAAATGGAATGTTGGAGTCATGGGTTTGGAGGGGAGATCTGACAGGTTAGGGAAGAATCGGACAAACCCCAATCTTTTTACAATGCTATTGCTTGATGTTTTAAAATCAATTGCAGCCTCACCACTGTATTTCCTCCATCATTGTGGTGGTGCGTTCTTTGAGCGATAGCGGTGCATTGGTGGTTGGAAAGAGTTTGAGGGGAATGCAGCAATGGTGTGATTAGCAATCCATCCTCACTCTCGCACAGTGTTACATTTGGTGTGTTCGACGTGAAGGGGCAGTTTCCCTGGAGCTCTGTACGAGAGGCTGATCGAGGTGTTTCTTTGGACGTCAACGTACGTAACACCTTTATTTTCTTGACCGATATTGAAGTTTGCAGAACATTATAAGATACTCCCCAAGAGGGTAAGCCTAAAGCCTGTGGGCCTTTTGGATGCTTCTAACCCAGATTGACTCAGGGTGAGAAGTGCTGGCCTTGGCAGGTGAAGAGAAGTGCTGCCCTCCTCTTCTCCCTGCAGCTGCCATCTTCATTCTCATCCTCACCTTAATAGCCTCTGATGAGCTTCCTTTCTTTTGTGCATTTCTCTTCTCACCTGGTTTCCTCTCACCTTTTTACTTGTTTAGTTTCCAGCGTGGAGAACACGCCATGCCGTACGCTGGGAGGCCGTGTGGAGACATTTGTCCTGCCTTTCACGCACGGCCTCTTTTCCTGTGAGGGAGGAAAGCGGACACACCCTGAAGTCCTCGCTTGCGGTGAGCCACGCAGGGGATCCCTAAAGACTGCAATGGAGTTTTAAAGATATGATCCATTGGCATTTGCTCACTGGAGCAGGGATTGTGAGAACCAATTGTGGGCCAGGGATTGTCTGGTCAGTTGAAAGGAAATTTAGTGTAATATCAGAATCATGCTGGGCAACCGCCCCCCTGCCCCTACAAACCCTTCCTACTCACACATGAAACTTTTATCACTCGGCATTTGAGATTAAACTTCACAACCCTCATTTATGATGCCTTTCATTTTTTTTTCTCTGCATATGTACCTGAGTTCATAACAGCATATGTACCTGAGCACACGTCCCGCTGTTAAATTATCTTTATCTCGACCTTTTATTCCCCCTTGTCCCCCTGATCCATCTATGCCAGTAGCACACCATGGTGGTGGATAGTCGAGATTCCGCAATTCTGCCCAGCAAAGGTGTCTACCTCAAGGTTAATCAGGTAAAACCATGACCAATCTCCTTTGTCGTCTTCAATGTGCACTGCTTAATGATGCAATAATGATGGTTCTGCCAACTGGTTTCCTGGTCGTTGTTGCTTCTCTTGGTCCTCCGAGTGATCTGCTTCCAAAAACCGATGTAATCAATCTGAATTTGTTGATGCTGCTGTTGATTTTGTGTCGATTGTTCTTCGCATTGTGTGCTAACTCCCGTGTATATTTTCGTGTTCACTATATTTACTTTGATCTCAGATAGTCTCGCGCTCAGATAGTTTTGGCCCTACTCTTATTATTTTTTGGGTTTTTTTTTTTTTTCAATTGTTCTCCATACCTACTCGTCATGTCTCCATCCCCTCTGTCCCATTATCCGTCATCCTCGCTTTAATTCAATCCTTATACCGACAGTTGAAAAAAAAAAAAATGACAACTTTCTCTACTTTATGTTTTGTTTGTCTATCTCACTTCGTGTTGGCCACGTGTTCGACAGCCCTACTTTCTGTGCATTGGTGCAGAGCATTCTTGGGCAGATTGCATAATTTCATAAGTCCCGTGTTGGGGGACGCCAAACAA
This sequence comes from Myxine glutinosa, assembly GCF_964187855.1. NCBI lineage: Eukaryota > Metazoa > Chordata > Myxini > Myxiniformes > Myxinidae > Myxine > Myxine glutinosa. The sequence goes on along the minus strand of NC_136268.1, from coordinate 26,210,814 downwards.
TGGTGGGAGTGGGGAGAGACTGGAGCTGACATAAGAGAGCACAGGTGTGAAAATGATGTAGGGAACGATACTGACGCAAGGGCGTTTGTCACCATAGTCCCACACACATCACAAAAAGGGTTGCATTTAAGGGTTTCAAGAGTAGAGGCAAAGACAGACATCAGGATTGGGATGGTGATGATTATTAAACACACGGAGAAAGGGATTAAACACACGGAGAAAGGCCTTGCTAACTACGCCTTTCGTTAGTCATTCCTTTTGACTCTGCTTCAAAACGATTCCCTTTTTTCCTTTCTTTCTTCTCAAAACAACCTCAAATAATAATAATTAAATGACATTAATTCATTCCCAACTAGTTTCTTAATAATTCATAAAACCCCAAAATTTATTCCTCATCTCCACTCTTCTTCTTCCTCCCCTCAACCTTTTAAAATTTAAACTTTTTTTAAACCTACATACTTATTTCATAACACCTTTCTTCCTTCTTTTTTACTTGATCCCTCGATGACTCGCAAACTCATGCTTTATCCACCATCATGTGCATTTCACGGCCTTTCTCCGTGTGTTCAATCATCATCACCATCCCAATCCTGTCTGTCTGTCTTCGTCTCTACTCTTGGAACCCTTAAATGCAACCCTTTTTTGTTATGTGTTTGCAACTAATGCTGACAAACTTCCTTGCGTCAGTATCCTTTCCTGCATCATTTTCACACCTGTGCTCTCTTATGCCAGCTCCAGTCTCTCCCCACTCCCACCATTGTTTGGCGTCCCCCGACACGGGACTTATGAAATTATGCAATATGCCCCCAGAATACTCTGCATCAATGCACAGAAACCCCAAGCAACAGTGACCATCAGAGCTTGCTAACATATACCGTGCAGCGTGCATGTGAGATTAAGAATGTTTCCTAAAATGGCTCACGAAGCTTCCAAAAGATGCTGAATAATACTTGGAAAAGTATCTGATAGAAAAAGGTGTACCTCCGCACAGCAAAAGAGTTAGAGGACTTTCTCAGTTTGCCGACAGGGTTAATATTGCAGATGCACTTACTGCAAAATCCTAACAATGTGGACCGACCAGTGCAGGGCCTGCAAAACTGTGGATGGACATGTGACTTGTGCTACCCAAACCCTCGACGGTCACTGCCAGTGAGTGAACTTTGAACCTTGCAGGAGTGCTTCCTGTGAACATGGCAGGCTTGGTGATTTATTTAATGGATATCTGCAATTGAAAAGACACTGCTATGAGGCATTTTTAACAAAGTAATAATGGCTACCAGCTTTTCGGCAAAAGACAACTTCATGACATGAAAATACACAGAGCTTGTTCCAGCTTTATTTTCATGTGAGCGGGATATACCAGGCAAAATTCCTTGAGAGGGACACCGTAGCTGGTTTGGGTGCTTCTTAACAGCGATTGGAGGGGTATTATATCTGAGGCTTGTGAATGCACAGGGTAAGTTTAAAATCAACTTTTAAAATGAAGATATTTATTATTAATCATTGGGGGAGGAGTGCGAGCTTTGAGGTCTGTTATAAATGTTGTTGTTTCTTTTGGTTCCATGGCCACAAGACAATTAGACTAGATTTTTGCATCTATTGGTGAAAGGAGAAGCGTGTGTTGTGTACCACCGCCAGCTTGTATGAACAGGAAATGGTAGGAACTCAACACCTCTCATCCACGGATATTTCTTGTATTTGCTATGTTTCCATGAGTCCGATTTGCATCCAGGAACACAACAATTTTATTGTTAAACATTGTGAAATTACCTCTCTTTCATCTGAATGCTGAAAATTATGTCAAACAGACTATTGGAATTACAGATTTCATGCTAACAATGTCAGGGTAAAAGTGCCCCGACAAGCGGAAGTGCGTCGCTAAAAATGTACACAGAGCACATTAACGAAAGGCTCCGTTTGTGTTTGTACATCATTTTGAAAGTCCCGTATTCCATGTGTCTCCCCCTCCCCCCCCCCCCCCCCATGCCCTTAACCCTCTTTGTTTCCTCCATGCTCGACCCACTCTTTGCTTCCTTTCGCATCTCAGACATGTTGGTGGCCTACCAAATCACTTGGTCACTATCTTGTCCAAATTTCAGTTTTCTAGCTCAAGGGATGGCTGAGACATCACCTGGACAAACAAACAAACAAGAAACTGGAGTGAAAACTGAGTACTCCCTTTCACCGCGCATCATCGCTGGGCCCCCTTTGGCGCCTGGTGATGATGTCATGCAGCACCTGGAGATGAAATAGGAGAGGAGCTGTTTTTTTTTTTTTTTTTTTTTTTTGGTATACTGAATCGAGGCTCGTGAAAGAGCTAACATTTACTTCACAAACAAATCAACCAGACAAACAAAACACACAAAAAGAGGGAGCGGAAAACAAGATGGGGAGAGAAGGGGAAGCACACAAACACAACATTTGAGAGCAGGGAGATGTGTGGAAGGGAGAGGGCTTGGGGGGAGGAGGCGTGGGAAGGGGGGGGGGGGGTGGAGGGAGAAGTATAAAACACAAGGACACCAAGGACTTCCAGGACAGAAGTTGGTATTTCAAAAAAGTGGAATTGGGGTGAAATTAGCGGGGGGTAGAAAAGATCAAGGTTTTGGATGGGGGAAGATAAGAGATGGTGGTGAACAGCAGTTTTAAAGACCTGGAGGGTGGAGTGGGATTGAAGAGAGTGAGGGAGTTTGTTCCAGAGGTGGGAGAAGAGAGGAATGAAGGAGTGAAGGTGAGCAGAGAGTCTTGATTTTGGCAGTTTGACCATAAGAGGGTTGCAGGCAGATCTTGTGCGACCTGTAGGAATATTTGCGGGACAGAGCCCAGAGAGAGCTGGGGGGGCAAGGCCAGAGAGGAGTCGGTAGAAGATGGAAAGACCACCAACCTGCCTGCGGTGAGTGAGTGAGAGGCCCTTGGAGTTAGCTTCATCGCGGAGATTCCAATGATTCTGAATGCTTTGGTTTCAACAGCGTGAAGACGAGCTAGGTGTGAGGCAGGAGCACCAGCCCAGAGGGGAGAGCAGTATTCCATTGAGCTGCGGATGAAAGCCTTGTATGTGGTGAGGAGCTCAGGTGTGCCAAGGAAGGACTTTGCACGACGGAGGATGCCCAGTCGGCGACTGGCTTTGGAGGCCAGATTTGAAATGTGGTTTTCCCAGCAAACAATATTTACTAAATACAATATTTAACTAAAAATGTGATATTGGCTCCTCCCTGGTGGAACGTTTTACCATCTTCCAACTTCGATAGGAAGCGTGGAGTTTGCCATGACCTGCCATAGAATTTGCTCAAGTTTTCCCTTTGAAGATTTGACTTGCAACAATTATTTTTATTCTAATTTCGTTGTTGTTCGTCTTGTTGTTTTATTCTATATTCCTCATAGCATTTGGTGTGAAGATTTCTGCTGGTACCCCTCTAATAGCGTGGAGATGATGTTCTTGGTTGTGCAGGAGCTGGCTGGATACACTGGTGGTGACATTCGCTTCCTCAAGGAAGAGATAGAGCTACAACTGAACCGATCGTTGCCCTGGGGCTCGGTGAGTGGCTTCTGCAGCATTCTGTGTTTGCCTGACTCGCAAGGCTTTATTCCCACTGATTAAGAGCTTTCCGTCCTGCACGGGTTTAAATCCCGTCGAGTACCTCCACAGGGCTCATTGCAGTGCACAGTTTACTCATTGTAATAATATTTCAAAAGGAACATGGAGTTGTCTGGTACATTTTGCCCTTGACAGGAAATTAGGAGACTTTTTTTTTTTTTTTGGACAAGTGGTAGTTATGAGGTTTTCCTTGGAGTTTTTTAAAAATCTGTATCTGCACAGGTCAAACTCATGGCTACATGGGGGCCGTTAGAGACACTGAATATGGGACATTATACAGTGTTTTTAGAAAGTTTTCACACCCTTTGACTTTTTCACATTTTATTGTGTTACAGATTGAATTTTAAATTTAATTTGTTTTATTATCGATCCACACAGAATACCCCGTAATGACAAAGTGAAAACGCATTTTCAGAAATGTTTACAAATGTATTGAAAATGAAATACAGAAATATCTAATTTACACAAGTATTCAACTCTCCGAGCCAATACTTAGAAGCACCTTTGGCAGCGATTACATCTTTGCATCTCCTGGGATATGTCTGTATCAGCTTTGCACATCTGGATTTGGGTAGTTTCTCCCATCCTTCCTTGCAGATTTGCTCAAGGTCTGTCAAGTTGGATGGGGAGATTTGGTGAACAGCAATCAAGTCTTTCCCGAGATTCTCAATGGGATTCAAGTCTGGGCTTTGGCTGGGCCACTCATGGACTTTCACTTTCTTGTTCTGAAGCCATTCCAGTGTTGCTTTGGCTGCATGCTTGGGGTCATTGTCCTGTTTGAATGTAAATCTTCGTCACAGTCTAAGATCTTTTGCACTCTCGAGCAGGTTCTCCTCAAGGATTTGTCTGCATTTGGCTCCATTCATTGTTCCTTCTATCCTTACAAGTCTCCCATTCCCTGCCACTGAAAAGCATCCCCATAGGATGATGCTACCACCATCATGCTTCACGGTAGAGATGGTGTTAGGTGGGTGATGATGAGCTGTGCTTGGTTTCTGCCAGATGTAGTGTTTTGCATTCAGGCCAAAGAGTTAGATTTTCCTCTCATCAGACCACAGACTCTTTTTCCTCATGCTCTCAGTCTTTCACTTGCCTTTTTGCAATCTCCAGGTGTGCTGTCATGTGCCTTTTGGAGTGGTTTCCATCTGTCCACTCTCCCATAAGGTGTAGATTTGTGAAGTGCTGCAGAGACTTTTTTCCTTCCGGCAGGTGCTCCCATCTCTGCCAAGGAACTCTAGTTCTGTCACAGGGGTCATTGGGGTCTGGGTCTCCTCCCTGACCAAGGTCCTTCTTGCCCGGTTGCACAGTTTCGGCGGACGACCAGCTCTAGGAAGAGTCTAGGTAGTTTCATATTCTTTCCATTTCCTAATGATGGAGCTCTCTGTGCTTTTGGAAATTTTCAACACTCTAGAAATTGTTTTATACACTTCCCCATGTCTGCCTCCTCACAATTTTATCTCGGATAGTTCTACGGACAGTTCCTTGGATTTCATGGTCGGGTTTCTGTTCTGACATGCACTGTAAACTGTGGGACCTCATGTAGAAAGATGTGTTTCTTTCTAAATCATGTCCAATCAATTGAATTGGCCACAGTTGGACTCCAATCAAGTTGTAGAGACATCTACATCAAAGGAAATTGGACACACCTGAGCTCAAGCTGGTGTGTCATAGCAAAGGGGTTGAATACTTATTGACTCAAGACATTTCAGCTTTTCATTTTTAATTAATTTGTAAAAAAATTCTGGAAAAAAAAAATCCACTTTGACATTATGGGGTATTATGTGTAGATCAGTGACAAAAAATCCCTCAATGTAATGCATTTTAAATTCAGGCTGTAGCCTGTAGCACAACAAAATGTGAATACTTTCTGAAGGCACTGCATACTGTTCCTAAACTTTTTTGTCCATGACCCAAAATTTGAAGTCCCATTCCCCTCACGAGCCAAATGTACCTATGATAAAAATTGGCAGAGAGCTTTCAACGTGAAAAACCCTCTTCGAAAACTGGGATTTTGATGGGGTTTTTCAAGTTTGGGTCGTGACCCAAGGTTTGGGAAGCCCCGGTTTAAAGGAAGTAAGATAGAATAGATATTTCTTTAATAACCGCACAGCATAAGTGTTTGCTTTCTGTGTGAAATGATGTCACAGGTCGAAGTATTTTAGCAAAATCCAATGTAACCTTGCCATTCACGTGCATTAATTCTCTAAATCGTTCCCCTTTGGAATCTGTCAACATGTGCTTTTAACCATCTTGCCCTCTCAAGCACGGACCATCAGAGGCAAACTGCCTGAACGGCACGCAAAGGGACACGGCAAAAGTCGCTCCACCCGTCAACAAGAAGCATCTTGAAGCCAAACCTGCTCACTGGTGTTTATAAAATGTGGTATGCAGTGTGGATCTGGGCTCTGTGTGAGGCGAGTTTGTGTAGATTGCTCACGAGGTTATGGTGAGAAGTTCTCAAAAGACATCAAGGCGACAACAAAGCATTAGCACGGCAAGGGCAAAACCGGACTAGAGTGAGGCTCGGGCTGAAGAACAGCTCCCTGTGCCAGAAACAGTACCCGTGTCCCAGAACGGATGCAGCAGTATGCAGCAAAAAGCCCTGCCGAACCCCGGGCCAAGACATGGCGCCTATCGCCCGCATGGAGCTCACAACTCCCGTCACAACCGCAGCCACCATGCACAAACCTAGCACGTGGGCAGTTTTCTTTCTGTCTCCTCTACTTTTATTTGTCTCCCATTTGCAAGTAAATGGTCCATTAAGTTATCACTTAAGCCCACGGAATTATCCGTCGGTATGGGGGTTATTGTCATGGTCAAAAATATTGGCATCCTTGCATTTTTTCAAATAATGCTCCATTTGTTTCAGAACATTGTTGATATTTAAAAAATCTTTTGGTATCCACATTTGTATTTCTTTGGTTTTCAGTGGAACAAAACAAAAAAACTTTAAAAAAATTACTAAATCTTAGCTTATTCCACACAGAAATCCTAAAATGGCCCGGACAATATTGGCACCTTTTAGAAGTTGTTAGAAATATTTAGAATAAAAGCAGGTGATTCTCCTTTACTTTGGAATTGAACTCACCTGTGGTGAGTTTCAGGTGCCTGCAATATAAAAGTCACTCATTCATCCAGTTTGAATCGAGAAAAGTAGTCATTCTGCTGTTTTTTGTCACTGTGTGTTCCGCAATGAACATGGAGAAAAGAGAAAACCAGAGAATTGTCTGAGGAAGTCAGGCACAAGATTGTAGCCAAACATGGACAATCTCAAGGCTACAAATCTCCAGAGACCTTGATGTTCCTGTGTCCACCGTACTCAATGTTATCAGGAAGTTTAAGGCCCATGGCACTGTAGCCAACCTCCCTGGACGTGGCTGCAAGAGAAAACTTGATCGAAGATTGCAGCGACTCAATGAAAGGGGGTTCTATGGTAGGAGAACCAGGAGGACCCCTCTGCTGAAAGAGAGAGACATAAGAAAGCCCGATTGGAGTTTTCTAAAACGCACCTGAACAAGCCAAAATCCTTCTGGGAGAATGTCATGTGGACAGATTAAACTAAATTAGAGCTTTTTTGGTAAAGCACATCATCTCTATGTTTACAGAAAACAAAATGAAGCCTTCAAAGAAGAGAACACCTTCCCTACAGTCAAACATGGAGGAGGTTCAGTGATGTTTTGGGGTTACTGTGCTGCCTCTCGCACTGGATGTCTTTCTTGAATGTGTACATGGCATCATGAAATCAGGAGATTACCAAGGCATTTTGGAGCACAATGTTCAACCCAGTGTCAGAAAGCTGGGTCTCCGTCGAAGGTCAAGGGTCTTGCAGCAGGAAAATGACCCCAAACACACTTCAAAAAGCACCCAGGAATGGTTCAAGACAAAACGTGGGACTGTTGTGAAGTGGCCAGCAATGAGTTCAGATCTAAATCCCATTGAACATCTGTGGTGACATCTGAAAACAGCAGTTGGGAGAAGGCACCCTTCAAATCTGGGAGAACTGGTGCAGTTTGCACAAGAAGAGTGGGCCAAACTGCCAGTAGAGAGGTGTAGGAACCTCAGTCATGGATATAGGAAGTGCTTGACTGCAGATATTTTGTCCAAAGTCTGTGATACCAAATATTAAGTCTCGGGTGTCAATAATTTTGTCAATGCCATTTCTTTTTATTTTCTGATTTAAAAGGATATATTAAGTTCTGAATCAAAAACAAAGGTTCTGTAATATTATCAGTGAGATTATGTTGACCAAATACTTTTGTCAATTTCAACTTATTTTTAGAGAAAATTTTGAGTTATTTGATAAAAGTGCAAGGGTGCAAATATTCTTGGCCACAACTGTATTAAGGGGAAGTGCATTGAAATCCCTCAACAATCAGAATCTTCTTTGGAAGCTTTGGGGAACCAGCTCACTGTTGCTAAGGTGGACCTGGATAATTAGAAATCCTAGATCCATGAGTCGGTGCAGGATCTAGTGACATCCTTGGTTACCTGCCTGTTTACCAGATGACTATTTGTCGTGTATCTCACGGCTGTCAATTTGCCTGGTGGGTCTGTTTGCGTCCAGGTGCTGTCGGGTTCGTTGTGGGGAGGACTTCTCATGCCTTTTGGAGAGAGACCTTCAAGCATTGCAGACCGGTAAGCTCCTGCACCTGAGATGATTTAGGGTAGTTTTCTCTAATTCTGTGTTGCTTTTTTAACCAGAACGCAAAATGCAATTATGTGGATAGAGTGTCAGCCATAATTATTTAAACTTTGCCAAAGAGACTTGACTTGTATCGTGGAAATGCAAACTCCATTGATTCACTAGATTTGGTTGGTTGCACCGCTGCTGGTGTCACCACACAGTAGGCTGGCAGGATGGCCTAGAGTTATGCATAGGTGGAATCGCCTTCAAGCTGTCTACCCGAGTTCAAACGTAGACCTAGCTATAAACAGTGTTTCACAGGAAGGGTGTTTCATTAATGTGTGTGCCGTCCCTCGGATGGACGTTAAACTGGGCGTCCCATCTGCCGGCATGAGTTGGTGGACGTTAAAGATCCCATGGTGTCCTTCACAAAAGGTAGGCAAGTTATTGCCAGCACCATGAACAAATTCCAAATTCCTTCCCTAAGCAGCAGAGGGCCTTGCATCAGCGGCACAACCGCACCCTCAGCCAATGATGCAAACCCACAGTGTGCTGCATATGGAAAAAAAGATATTTGTTTTGGAATTGAGATGGAAAAATGTCAAAAGATGTAATCGTAATCCTTAAAAGGGCTGTGGTGTCGTATCGTGGTGCAATGCCTCCCTTGTTTGGGTTTGCTTTTGGGGACGGGGTGGGGGAGGATGGTTGAGGGTGGTGGAGGGGGAGGAGGAAATAGGGAGGAATTATGGATGGTTGTGTTAAGTGTTGTTGTTTTGGAAAATGTACCTCCGGGAGGAGCACATCCACGTACACCATAGGTATCCCAAGATAGTTATATCTTGGTCTATGTAAAGGTAGACCTTTGCCCATTGTCTTAGAGTTCAGGAATGGGTACATACACTGTGGTTAGTTTAGTGTATGTATTCCCGGTGTGATGACTCCCAATTTCCAACTATCTTTCTTTCAATTCCTATTTGGTTTGTTCGGACAATACCCATTTGGCTCTACCAGAAATCTTTCCTTCAATCCATATTTCGTCCGTTCCAGCATTCTTTCTCTGAATCCACATTCAGTCCGTGCTTTCGATTCATCGATTCAATCCGTCTATTCTCACTTTCAATCCATCCGTTTAACCCCACGACCGGTTTATTCCCACTTCCGGACCGTCTGTTCATTCGACTCTTCCCTCTTTCGTTATTGACAATTTACCGGCAACTGAATACTCGTACCGGCAACAAGTAACAATTAATATTGTTGCCAATAATCCTCGGCTATCTTACCTTCTTGCAACTCTACGTTTGTCACCCAGAAACACGGCAGGTACACGTCATTGAAACAAATCTTTGTTTTCAAACGCCAAATGCAGGGAGCATGAGGGCCAGATCTTTCAGGTGCGCCAATTGCTGTGCAGGGAGCCTGGGCGTCTTTTCAACCACGCTACGTACTACTGGCCAGGACGCTGAGTTGCTCGATTATACGTACTGCACAGAGGAACATTCACACGTGAGGGGGTGAGGGGGTGAGGGGGAGCTTGGACAAACTGTACGGAGAATGCGGCCGGCTCGACAAACTGTACGGAGAATGCGGCCGGCTCGACAAACTGTACGGAGAATGAGTTCGGCTCAACAAACTGTATGGAGAAAGCCGCCAGCTGGACAAACTATATGGAGAACACCGCCGGCTCCAAAAATTGTGTAGAGAAGGCTGCCAGCTCCAAAAAATGTATAGAGAACGCTGCCAGCTCCACAAACCATATAGAGAATGTCGCCAGCTCCACAAACTGTATAAAGAAGTCTGCCAGCCCGACCAACTGTATGGAGAAAATTGTCTGCTGTACAAACTGTATGGAGAATGCCACCGGCTCCACAAATTGTATAGAGAGCGCCCCCTGCTGGACAAACTGTATAGAGAATGCCGCCAGCTGGACAAACTGTATAGAGAACGCTGCTGCTGGACAAACTGTATGGAGAATGTTGCCAGTTGGACAAACTGTATGGAGAATGCTGCCAGCTGGACAAACTGTATGGAGAACGCTGCCAGCTGGACAAACTGTATGGAGAACGCTGCCAGCTGGACAAACTGTATGGAGAACGCTGCCAGCTGGACAAACTGTATGGAGAACGCTGCCAGCTGGACAAACTGTATGGAGAACGCTGCCAGCTGGACAAACTGTATGGAGAACGCTGCCAGCTGGACAAACTGTATGGAGAACGCTGCCAGCTGAACAAACTGTATGGAGAACGCTGCCAGCTGGACAAACTGTATGGAGAACGCTGCCAGCTGGACAAACTGTATGGAGAACGCTGCCAGCTGGACAAACTGTATGGAGAACGCTGCCAGCTGAACAAACTGTATGGAGAATGCTGCCAGCTGGACAAACTGTATGGAGAATGCTGCCAGCTGGACAAACTGTATGGAGAATGCTGCCAGCTGGACAAACTGTATGGAGAACGCTGCCAGCTGAACAAACTGTATGGAGAACGCTGCCAGCTGGACAAACTGTATGGAGAACGCTGCCAGCTGGACAAACTGTATGGAGAACGCTGCCAGCTGGACAAACTGTATGAAGAACGCTGCCAACTGGACAAACTGTATGGAGAACGCTGCCAACTGGACAAACTGTATGGAGAATGCTGCCAGCTGGACAAACTGTATGGAGAATGCTGCCAGCTGGACAAACTGTATGGAAAATGCTGCCAGCTGGACAAACTGTATGGAGAACGCTGCCAGCTGGACAAACTGTATGGAGAATGCTGCCAGCTGGACAAACTGTATGGAGAATGCTGCCAGCTGGACAAACTGTATGGAGAACGCTGCCAGCTGGACAAACTGTATGGAGAATGCTGCCAGCTGGACAAACTGTATGGAGAATGCTGCCAGCTGGACAAACTGTATGGAGAACGCTGCCAGCTGGACAAACTGTATGGAGAATGCTGCCAGCTGGACAAACTGTATGGAGAACGCTGCCAGCTGGACAAACTGTATGGAGAATGCTGCCAGCTGGACAAACTGTATGGAGAATGCTGCCAGCTGGACAAACTGTATGGAGAACGCTGCCAGCTGGACAAACTGTATGGAGAACGCTGCCAGCTGGACAAACTGTATGGAGAATGCTGCCAGCTGGACAAACTGTATGGAGAACGCTGCCAGCTGGACAAACTGTATGGAGAATGCTGCCAGCTGGACAAACTGTATGGAGAAAGCCGCCAGCTGGACAAACTATATGGAGAACACCGCCGGCTCCAAAAATTGTGTAGAGAAGGCTGCCAGCTCCAAAAAATGTATAGAGAACGCTGCCAGCTCCACAAACCATATAGAGAATGTCGCCAGCTCCACAAACTGTATAAAGAAGTCTGCCAGCCCGACAAACTGTATAGAGAAAATTGTCTGCTGTACAAACTGTATGGAGAATGCCACCGGCTCCACAAATTGTATAGAGACGCCCCTTGCTGGACAAACTGTATAGAGAATGCCGCCAGCTGAACAAACTGTATGGAGAATGCTGCCAGCTGGACAAACTGTATGGAGAATGCTGCCAGCTGGACAAACTGTATGGAGAATGCTGCCAGCTGGACAAACTGTATGGAGAACGCTGCCAGCTGAACAAACTGTATGGAGAACGCTGCCAGCTGGACAAACTGTATGGAGAACGCTGCCAGCTGGACAAACTGTATGGAGAACGCTGCCAGCTGGACAAACTGTATGAAGAACGCTGCCAACTGGACAAACTGTATGGAGAACGCTGCCAACTGGACAAACTGTATGGAGAATGCTGCCAGCTGGACAAACTGTATGGAGAATGCTGCCAGCTGGACAAACTGTATGGAAAATGCTGCCAGCTGGACAAACTGTATGGAGAACGCTGCCAGCTGGACAAACTGTATGGAGAATGCTGCCAGCTGGACAAACTGTATGGAGAATGCTGCCAGCTGGACAAACTGTATGGAGAACGCTGCCAGCTGGACAAACTGTATGGAGAATGCTGCCAGCTGGACAAACTGTATGGAGAATGCTGCCAGCTGGACAAACTGTATGGAGAACGCTGCCAGCTGGACAAACTGTATGGAGAATGCTGCCAGCTGGACAAACTGTATGGAGAACGCTGCCAGCTGGACAAACTGTATGGAGAATGCTGCCAGCTGGACAAACTGTATGGAGAATGCTGCCAGCTGGACAAACTGTATGGAGAACGCTGCCAGCTGGACAAACTGTATGGAGAATGCTGCCAGCTGGACAAACTGTATGGAGAATGCTGCCAGCTGGACAAACTGTATGGAGAACGCTGCCAGCTGGACAAACTGTATGGAGAATGCTGCCAGCTGGACAAACTGTATGGAGAAAGCCGCCAGCTGGACAAACTATATGGAGAACACCGCCGGCTCCAAAAATTGTGTAGAGAAGGCTGCCAGCTCCAAAAAATGTATAGAGAACGCTGCCAGCTCCACAAACCATATAGAGAATGTCGCCAGCTCCACAAACTGTATAAAGAAGTCTGCCAGCCCGACAAACTGTATAGAGAAAATTGTCTGCTGTACAAACTGTATGGAGAATGCCACCGGCTCCACAAATTGTATAGAGACGCCCCTTGCTGGACAAACTGTATAGAGAATGCCGCCAGCTGGACAAACTGTATAGAGAACGCTGCTGCTGGACAAACTGTATGGAGAATGTTGCCAGTTGGACAAACTGTATGGAGAATGCTGCCAGCTGGACAAAAACTGTATGGAGAACGCTGCCAGCTAGACAAACTGTATGGAGAACGTTGCCAGCTGGACAAACTGTATGGAGAACGCTGCCAGCTGGACAAACTGTATGGAGAACGCTGCCAGCTGGACAAACTGTATGGAGAACGCTGCCAGCTGGACAAACTGTATGGAGAACGCTGCCAGCTGGACAAACTGTATGGAGAACGCTGCCAGCTGGACAAACTGTATGGAGAATGCTGCCAGCTGGACAAACTGTATGGAGAACGCTGCCAGCTGGACAAACTGTATGGAGAATGCTGCCAGCTGGACAAACTGTATGGAGAACGCTGCCAGCTGGACAAACTGTATGGAGAACGCTGCCAGCTGGACAAACTTTAGCAATACCAATACCAATTATTCTCAGGTTCTTGGATTTGATGCAAGAGGTGGTGCTGCCATCACACATGAGAGATATATCCTCCATGGCATTGTGTTTAAAAGCGCAAGGTACTGACATTTAGGAGCTCCAAAATCCTTCACTCAAACGGTCCACCTTGCCGCAAGGCAGCACAGACCTTAACCTGGATCACATTACAGTCACAGCTGCCAAACGTGTTTTTCCTACTGGATGGATGATCATGGAGTCATCGGCTTGAATCCTCCCAAGAATATCAGAGCATGTGGTTTAGCACTTTTGCAGCAACGTCTGAGGATTTCCGTGTCATTGAAATGACGCACAACCTCGGCTGCTCATAATGAAGAATTTTCGCACATTTTCAGTTTGTATTTGTGATTTCTTATGTTTCAATTATCACGTCTTTTTTACTTTTAAAATATATTTTTTACAGAAAGTGATTTGTCAACTTGACATTTGTCTGCTGCCTCCTCCCCTCCAGGTGTTGCGCACCTGTTGATCCTAAAAACGCCAATTTGGATGAGACATCAAAATGTTCAAAAGTGGAGAAGGGGAAGCAAATACTTTCGTTTTCACTTGAAAAGCCCTTTTTTTGAAGTTGTAGTTTCACTTTCGGTTTCATGCTGACATTCTCTGTGTAATGTGTGTAATATTTTACTTCATTTCTTTTTGCTTTCTCTTCTTGCCACTGCCACCAAAGGTGGATGCAGGTTATGTTTTCACCCGTCTGTTTGTTACTTTGGCTCACATTTGGCTCACCCCCGCTCTAGCAGGGAAAATGGCCTTAAAATGCCTGTTGTTTGTTGTTGTGTCTGTTTGTTACTTGCGCAAATCGAAAATTTTTCAAGTCCGTATATTGGTTGGTCTTGTGTATTATTCTGTCTGTTTGTCTGTCTGTCCATTTCTCTGTATGTCAGTCGCCTACACGTCACAATTTTCAACCAAACTTCACCAAATGGTAGAGTTGGTCATAAGCAAGAAGCCTATTGTTTTTGGGGGGGAAAGGTCAATAGGTCAACATAGGCCAAAGGTCACCAACTTTGTCAAATTTCTAAAATCCTCAATTTCCATCCGATTGACTTGAAATTTGAAGAGGATTTGCATATCTGGACACTGAATTGAACCACCAAGTATTTTTGAGGTCAACATAGGCCAAAAGGTCATTAGGTCAACATAGGCCAAAGGTCACCATCTTTGTCAAATTTCTAAAATCCTCAATTTTCATCCGATTGACTTGAAATTTGAAGAGGACTTGCATATCTTGTCACTGAATTCAACCCCCAACTATTTTTGAGGTCGCCATAGGCCAATAACTTATTTTAGGGATTTCGCAAGTATCGTGCTATAGACGACATATTTCTTTCTTTGTTTGTCTGTCTGTGAACAAGATTTCTCCAAAAATTTGGGACGGATTTGGACGAAATTTGGCAGAGAGATAGTGTATGTGACACGGACGAAATGATTAGATTTTGGTGAAGATCCGGATTCGGATCTGGCTAAAAGAATTTTTTAAGTAATTCTTCAACATTGGGAGGTTGGGCCAAGAAGATATGTCAAATATGTCAAATATAGCAGGATATATATAGCAGGATATGTCAAAAAGTTGTGGACAGAGTTGGACGAAACTTGGTGAACAGATTGGGTGTGTGACAAGGACGAATCGATTCAATTTTGATGAAGATCTGAATATGGATTCGGATTTGAGAATTATTTAATTTTGTATGTGATTCTTCACCATTGGGAGATAGGGATAACACCGATACATAGCAGGATATCTCAAAAAGTTGTGGACAGATTTGGACGAAACGTGTGTGTGTGTGTGTGTGTGTGTGTGTGTGTGTGTGTGTGTGTGTGTGTGTGTGTGTGTGTGTGTGTGTGTGTGTGTGTGTGTGTGTGTGTGTGTGTGTGTGTGTGTGTGTGTGTGTGTGTGTGTGTGTGTGTGTGTGAGTGTGACCAGGAAGAATCGATTCAATTTTGGTGAAGATCTGGGTCTAGATAGAAGAATTTAAGTGATTCTTCACCATTGAGAGATGGGGCTAACAGCGATATATTGCAGGATGTCTCAAAAGGTTATGGACGAGTTCTGACAAAACGAGGTGCATAAATTGGTTAGGTGACAAGAACCAGCTGATTTGATTTCGGTGCAGGTCTGGATCCAGATATGACCGATCAGTGGGATACAAAACGTAAGCTGTTCATCTGGTTTATTTTATTTTTATTCCTTATCTCCTGTAATTATCTTCAGATCTATCTGTGGGTGTGCCACGTCAGGATGGATAATTTTTCCTTTTACCCCAGGAAATGAAAACCACTTCTCCAGTGTTTTTTCTGAATAATGAAGCTCGAAACACCAAAAACCCATTTGACACCTCATGCCCTTGTTGCATTCATGTTTCATCTTAACTCGTTAAAACTGAGGGATAGATAATACAACAATAATCGGTTCAGATTTTAAAATATCATGGATGACAGATTGGTAGAGCATGGTACGTTTTCCTTTATCACACTGGGAGCACAGTGAGTGTTGTGGTAAATGGACCTAATTTTTGGATTGCTTCAATAATGAGGGACTTGCAGGATGGCCGAGAGGTACGCACACTCACTTCTAAGTTGTCTAGCATGGGTTTGATTCCTGACCCAGCATTAAGCTGTCATCCCAGTGTTTCGCAGGCCGGGTGATTCACCTATGTGTGTGCTGTTCATCGGATGGACGTTAAACGGGCGTCCTGCCTGATCGGCATTCCTTGGTGGATGTTAAACTGGGCATCTCGCCTGCTGGCATTCATTGGTGGACATTAAATATCCCACAGTGTCATTCGCAATGAATCGGTGAGCTATCACTGGCACCATGAACAAATTCCAAATTCCTGCCTTTTAAGTCCAAAAAGGGTATACCTCCGTGAAAAAATTGACGAAACGCCCTGCAACTCAAACTTGTTCTGTAATTTGTCATAATAAAGCCATGTGCCAAGTTTAAAGGGTAAGTGTGGAAAGTCTGGAACCCACCGGTGGGACAGACAGACAGACAGACAGACAGACAGACAGACAGAGAGCAAATTTATAGTCTGATCCTGTGAAACCAGTAGGGGACCAATAACGAGTGGTTTCCTTTGTCATTTTCTGTAACTGACCGCATGTGCGCCTCATTTCAGTTTCTTCCTGGGAGGGCCCACAACTATCCGGGGCTTCAACATGTACAGCATTGGGCCTTACGCTGACAGTGAGTCTTGCTCTGACACTTGTGCAAACAAATTATTTTGTGTAAACAAGCTCCGTTTGCATGTTACGTATAATCCCGCTCGGCCGATTGCAATATTGTAATTGATAATGCGATGTACGAAGGCTCATTTAAATTGTTGGTAAATAAATATACTGTAACTAAAAGGTGATCCAGATGTCAGATTGTTAAGGTAAAGTTCAATGCATCTTAGCATTGATTGTGTGGGTTTTTATTATTACTAATTATTAAAACCAGCAGAATAATAAAAAATTGTTATTACTTGCAGAAAATAAAATAATAATAACCGAGGTTGCGTGCATGAAGCAAAAACATGCCTATTGCATGTAATTCTTAGGTAATAGGTTGTAGACAGCAACCGCCCAGGGTGGTACTACCGTTTGGACTTAGGAGCGTTAAAGTGGTGCCCGGAACCATCTTGCACTCTCCGTGTTAGGATTGCTGGTCTTACTGTCTCACTCAAACTAGAGCTATGGGCTAGCTTCAATCTCTCTTTCTCGCAAACAAACACCATACACTTTTCATCATGCACTTTTCTTCTGTTTTATTTAAGGCCTGGCCTCGATGAGGGCTACACAGTCCATGGCTGGATCCTCCAACATAAAAAAAAAAAAATTGGAAAAATTTCACTGTTTAGTTATATAGGACAGTTTTTTGGCAGCATGATCTGTGCTGCAATATTGTAATTGATGATGGAATGTATAGCGTTTTTATATCCACCTCATGTTACCTTGAGGGTATTTAAATGTCCGCCCAAAAGTGTAAGCTGGCACGAAGGTTATAGTGAGCTAGCTGGGCTTTTCTGGACTGTGAATCCCAGCCCGAATATGCTTTTTTTCCTTAAGGGATGTATTAAAATAACCCCCTCCCCCACCACTTCCTAAATAGCCATGTTGCACATTAACTCCGATGGTGTTTCCACATTCGGTCATTGAGCTACTCTCCAATACAATGTCGGTGTATTGCTGCGTTGTGACATGTACAAACACCCTGATGTGGAATTTGTAAATGGTGGTTTGAGCATTGAGACTGTGGTGGTGCGGATGTAATTTAACAGGTGACTTCCTGGGTGGCGATGCATACTGGGCAGCCGGACTACATCTTTACACGCCTCTGCCGTTCGGCCCGGGCCGATCAGGCTTTGGTGACCTATTCCGCACGCATCTCTTCATAAATGCAGGGAACTTGTGCAGTCTCGATTACGGTACGTGGTGCAAACTCACTGACAAGGAGAGGAAGGGGAGGGCCATGGAGGCATGGGTTGTAGTTTTTGATCGACATATGATGGTCCTTTAGGTTTAATAATGATAAAGTGCCAGTGGTGATATGATAGTTTGGGAAAAATGTTCGAAATTGTTTAAGTTTGGATTTCATAATGCCAGTGTTCGTAATATCATGGTAAACGTAGTTTTGATGAACCATGCCAGCAGGAGGCGGTTGCTTTTTGCAGACATTACCGATAACCCGAGCCATTTGTAATGAAAATTGTATGGTGGGCCTGCTATTACCACACTTGCTTTTTCATCCCCCATTGTTGTCCTCGTTCCTCTCCACCCACCCCATCCTTTCACCTTCTATTTCTCAACCCCCACCAACAGCACAAACCACTTGTATGTTCCCACCACCAACTTCCTTTCTTTCCATCATTCCCTCATTCCGTCAGAACCTCTCACCACATCCGTCCTCCACCTTGCTTTTCCGTTAAAGCAGATTTTGACGTTTCCTTTCCCCGTCCTCTTGCCCATGCAACTTCCTGCCAACCATTCTTCCTCTGCCCGAGTCTCAGTGTTTGGCTCCAGCTTAAACTGTTTTCTACATCGAAAGAAAACAACTCTAAACCGAGTTTCTTTTGCCCCCTGGCACCTGCTGTGCCTATGATCCCAAGACCCTTTATTCTTACTCACAATAAAGTACAAATATTAATAATAATAATTAAGAGTTCCCTTACAAGGAAATTAAACCCAGGAGAAGGCCATTTGGCTCAATAAAGGCCAATAAAGCCTGCACTATGGTTGCCAACCTATGGTTCTTTGTCCATGCTCTATCCTTTATAAGTACAGAGCATTAAGCAAGGAAGCAGCACGAAGGAAGCACCATTACGCTACCGAGTCTGCTGGCATAATGGTTGGAATATCCATAAAAAACATATTTTTAATGTTTTTAAATAAAATGTTTGATAGTATTTTTAATTTGACCGCAGGTTTTGGTTTAAAATGTTTCAACAATTTTTTCCTACGAATTATATGACATTGTCCTGATTCAGAATTAGAATTTCTGAATTTGTTCATGATGGACATGTGGTTTAGAACTCTCGGTCCTTCTTGTGTAGGACCGGATGTGCAGGAAAAAGGATCTGGGTGTTAAGCTTTGACCATGTCTGATGAAATTGTTAACCCGCAAATGCAAAAGTGAAAAGCAGGGTTAAGCAATTTCTTAATGGCCGTCCGTCCATCTTACCAGTTTATGATCGTCAGTTTATCATCGAGAATAAACTTATTTTTAATAATTGAATGTTATATTTTGAACACGACTCGGAACATGAATAGGAAGACAATTTTGCCGTTTTACCGTACTTTGGCTCCGAATTCATCCCAATCGCACATGCGCAGAGAAAAGTGAAATAATAGTTTTACTCTGTCTTTCTGTCTGACAGTCAAACAAAATTGAAAATGATTCCAGACAGGAAACTTGGTGTTTAAGGATGTCATAAAGGACCATGACCAAAAAAGAGAACCATGACAATTACAACTACATATGGGCAGGGTACAGCCCGAAGTGGAGATCGGTTTCTGAGGTTTGGGACATGGAATGTAGGGACAATGACAGGGAGATCAGGAGAAGTGGTGGAAGTATTGGTCAGAAGAAGAGTGGACATATGTTGTGTGCAAGAGACGAGATGGAAGGGAAGTGGTGTGAGAATGGTGAAGGGTAGGCAGGGACAGAAATACAAGTTTGTGTGGCAAGGGTGCCTGGAGGGTGTGAATGGTGTTGGTGTCCTGTTTTCTGAGGAGTTTGTAGACAGTGTGGTGAGTGTGACTAGAGTGAGTGATACGTTGATGATGGTGAAAATGATGATTGGAAAGCTCTTGGTGAACGTCATCTCGGGATATGCTCCGCAGGTTGGTCGAAGCGATGAAGAGAAGGACAAGTTCTGGTGTGCGATAGAGAAGCTGATGGAAAACGTGAAAGATGAGGAAGTTGTTGTGGTAGGAGGAGACCTAAATGGACATGTGGGAAGGAGTATGGATGGTTTTGACGGAGTTCATGGGGGTTACGGATATGATGTGAGAAATGGAGAAGGTGAAAGGATTTTGGAGTTTGCTGATGGAGCTGATTTGTTGATTTGTAATACTCAGTTCCAGAAAGAGGATAATAAGCTTGTTACATACACGTCAGGTGGGTCGACGACAACCGTTGACTACCTGATGGTGCGTAGGCGAGATAGGGGGCACCTCCGGGACACAAAGGTGATCCCGGGGGAGGAGGCTGTTTCACAGCACCACTTGGTTGTCTGCGACGTAAGGGTGAAAGGTGCAAGGAGAGCTCGGCGGGTGAAGTACCAACCGAGAATGAAGGTGTGGAGGTTGAAAGAGGTGACAGTAAGGGAGGCATTAAAAGAGAGGCTGAGTAGGGTCGATGATGATGTGGTTGAGCTTGAAAGTGGTTGGATGTCAATGAAAGCTAGTCTGTTGGGAGCCGTTGGTGAGGTTTGTGGATGGACAAAAGGACCACCGAGGCACTCGGAAACATGGTGGTGGGATGATGAAGTTGGAAAGAGGATTGACGAGAAGAGGAAGAAGTTCAAGGAGTGGCAGAAGGCGAAGGGTACGGGAGCAGAAACAGCAGAGCATGAAAGTTATAAGGCAGCCAGGAAGGCTGCAAAGAAAGAGGTAGCAAAGGCGCAGGAGGCATGTAGGAAAATGTTCGGAGAACGCTTGGATTCGGAAGAGGGTCAGAAAGCAGTATTCAGGATTGCAAAGCAGATAGCGAAAGAGAGGTGTGATGTGATGGGGGTGAGTTGCTTGAAGGATGAAGTGGGACAAATCGTTGTCGACCCAGATGGAATTAAAGGAAGATGGAAAAGATATATGGAAATGCTGTTGAATACAGAGAATGAATGGGTTGGCAACATAGAGAGTAACCCAGTTTTAGGACTGGCAGAGAAGATAACTGAGAAGGAAGTTGAGGAAGCAATAAAAGCAATGAAGGGTAGAAAAGCGGGAGGGCCGGCGGGAGTTGTGGGAGATATGTTGAAGGCAGCAGGAAGTTGGGGTGTGAAGAGAATGACAGAGATCTGTAATCTGGTGGTGAAAGAAGGCCGCATTCCAGTGGATTGGGAACTGAGTACCCTCGTCCCTCTATACAAGGGGAAAGGTGACCCTCTGGAGTGTGGCTCGTACCGAGCGATAAAGTTATTGGAGCATGGAATGAAGGTATTGGAAAGGGTGTTGGAAAGGAGGATAAGGAAGAAAGTGAAGATCGACGAAATGCAGTTTGGATTCATGCAAGGAAGAGGAACGACAGACGCGCTTTTCATTGTGAGGCAGTTGCAGGAGAAGTACATGGAGAAGAGGAAGAAGTTGTTTCTTGGGTTTGTTGATCTGGAGAAAGCATTCGATCGGGTTCCACGCAAAGTATTGACATGGGCATTGAGGAAGTTAGGAGTGGAGGAATGGTTGATCAGAGTAGTGATGGCAATGTACAAAAGAGCGCGCACAGCTGTAAGGACGAAGGACGGGAACAGTGGTGAGTTTGAGGTGAAGGTGGGAGTGCATCAGGGGTCGGTACTAAGTCCACTGCTATTTGTAGCTGTGATGGAGGTGCTGGCTCAGAACGTAAAGGAGGGTTTACCGTGGGAGTATGCAGATGATCTGGTGTTGATTGCGGAAAGTATGGATGGACTGAAGGAAAAGATGAACACGTGGAAGGAATGTATGGAGACAAAAGGTCTGAAGGTGAATATCGGAAAGACGAAGGTGATGGCAAGTGGTAAAGCATGTGGTGAGGTGGAAAGAACTGGGAAGTGGCCCTGTGCTGTGTGTAGGAAGGGTGTCGGAGTGAACTCCATTCAGTGTACAATATGCGCTGAGTGGGTTCATCAAAAATGTAGTGGTCTGAGAGGGTCATTAACCAGTGTGGCAGCTACATTCAAATGTAAGGTGTGCACAGAGGGAGCTGCAGATGGAGGAAATGTTGAGTTGGATCTTGGAGACGGCGTGAAGCTGGAAGGTGTGAAAACATTTTGCTACCTCGGAGACATGCTGAATGGAGAAGGTGGATCAGACTCGGCAACGGTTGCTCGAGTGAGATGTGCATGGAAGAAGTTTCGGGAATTGAGTGGCGTGCTGATGATGAGGGGAGTGTCGTTGAAGCTGAAGGGAAAGGTGTATGCTGCATGTGTGAGAAGTGTTATGATTTATGGGAGCGAGACATGGGTATTGAACGTAGAGCAGCAACAAAGGTTGGAAAGGGTGGAAATGCGAATGGTTCGACGGATGTGCAGAGTATCGTTGAGAGAGAGGAAGACAAATGATGAATTGCGAAAGATGATGGGAATAGAGCCTGTGATTGATGCTGTGAAGAGGAACAGGTTGAGATGGTTTGGTCATGTGTTGAGGAAGGTTGAAAGTGACTGGTTGAGAAGAGTGATGGAAATGAATGTAGAAGGAAGTAGAAGACGGGGAAGACCGAGAAAGACTTGGCTAAAGATGGTGGAAGAAGAAATGCGGGCAAGGGGGTTAACAAGGAGAGATGCAGAAAATAGGGCAAAATGGAGAAGATTGTCATGGGGACCGCAAGGCTAACCCCCGCTCTCGCAGGGAAAATGGCCTTTAAAATGCATGTTGTTGTTGTTGTATAAAGGACACAAACAACAGGCATGAATAACTAATGTACATGTTGTACAGGGTGATGTAATTATAGACTGGGTAAAACTGTGGTAAAACCCAGAATTAATTTATTTATATACCATTAAACCTCTTTAAACCTTTATTTGAATTGAAAAATACTTGAACACAAGAACACAATTCAAATCGCCTCAATAATACTTCCAAGAATCTGGGAATATATAAATATATCGATGTATCAATAGGATGAGATATGGCTATGTATGACGCTGATTGACTGCGTTCTATGGTGATCAATAAAGCCTCCATCTCCAGAAATAAAGCCGAAACTGTGACTCAACATCGTCTTATTTCAGTGTATAAGGGCGGTATATCTCTAATATATAAAGCTCTTTCTATCCACTGACTGATATTAATGTTTGGTACCTTCCGGGTGTCGTAGAAAGTTGAAATTTGGCGTGCCGAAGGACATCAAAGCCGGTACACCGGGAAAAAAAATCACAGAACTGTCGGAATGCGTCCGTAAATGAAAATTCCCATTAAAAAACGTAAACGCGTCTGTTTAAAAAAAAAATCTTTTTTTTTTCACCAATTTACCCCTCGATGATGCTCAATAAATTTCATCTTGATCGGATGAAGTTTTGTACTTGTCGAATTATGACGTCATAATGGAGGAACCTATGACATCATCATTAACATATTTTATTCCCCATGGAGAGTTCTTTACAATGAGCCATGTGTCAATTTTGTCTATTCAGCACTTTTGGAGATAGAGGTGCAAAGTTTTTCGTTTTTTCCAAGATGGCGCCCATACCACGTGACCTATGACGTCATAATGATCATTAAAAAAAATATTTAGGTGGAGGTGCACCTATGGTGAAAATTTCCTATCAATCGGACCAATGGTTGCAGAGAAAATCGTATTTATTGTGTGCAGACAAACAAACAGACTCAAATGCAATACCCTCTCCTCTGGCGAGGGTAATAAAAAAACCTAAATTGATATCCAGCAGCAGATTGATGATGCTTCCCCATAATCATATAAAGCTTCTATTTATCATGTACCTACGTACGAAGCACAGTTCGTTATTGCTTACACAATGTGTAAGCCCAGATTTTTTTTTTCTGACGATCTTTAAAATCATTCTTTTATTTAAAGTGGAGTATAAACTTGAACACTGAGGGGTATCATGTTCTATGAACTCTGGTTGCTAATGCGTTGATTGAGATATGGTGTGACTGCGCAGTTTAAGTGGAAATGGTGGAGTACTCCATCATTACCCTTACCACAAATTTCAGCGTGGTGATAACCCCATTACTCAGTCATGTACCATAGTGAGCATGAACCAGGAAGCCTTTCAATATCATTTGAACCTAAAAATATAACTTCTAGTTTAAAATCCCATCAAAATTGGACGTTCCCCATGCCTAACGAGCTTTGGAAAAGCCATCGCCATTTATTCCTCAATGAAGCTCTGTGTTTCTCTCCATCTCCAGCTAAGTCCCAGCCAAACACCTGTGCCTCTCGTGTGCAGGTGAGGGGTTCAGTGGACACGTCTCTCGCCTTGGCAGTTCTTTGCGTTGGACACATGGGGCCGGCGTGGTGCTGCGGCTCGGAAACATTGCCCGTCTGGAACTAAATTACTGCATTCCCACCAGGTTCCAGCCTGGAGACCGGTGAGTATGTATGTGGCTTTGAGTACCAAACATTCCAGTAAAAATGGGGTGGGTGTAGTGGAGAGGGAAGGGAGGAATCCAAAGTGCACAAACAAAAACGATTTTGTAAGGAATGAACCTTATGTGTGCAGCCCCAGTTAATTCACTCTCAGCCGTAAAAACAAAAAAACCCCAAATCTATAGAATTGATAACGTAACTATTGAAGAATTGTTCCATCGTTCATTCCAAGGGCGTTTTTTTCACAAGGGATGTGTAGAACACCTGATTGCAAGTTTCTACGTAATGCAATTGCCTCATCCAATAATCGTTCAGTATGAGCAACTCGGGCACCCTTAGGTTTTTGGAGACGACACGAGGCATTCTGAGGAAATTCAAAACACCAGCATGTGAATCATCCGAAAAACACGATTACATTATTTAACATCCATTACAATACCATATCTGTCAGTAAGTGAGAGGAATCAAATCATTGGATACCTTCAAGCAGGGTCTTCCATTAGGCATCTTTCAAGGCTCTTTAATGTGAGAATAGGGACTGTTTTTGACATCAGGAGACGTTATTAAGCTACTGTATCAATGGCAGATATCCCAAGAAGTGGACTTCCCTGGATAACCACTGGCACTTAGGATTTATACATTCAAACGACCCATCCACACAATCTGTTTTAAACTGCTTTGAGAACTACAAATACTCCCTGGACCTCTTAAGGATAGATGTGGTCACCGTCTTGAGGCATCTCCATGATTCAGGGATTCATGCTCGTTGTCCTGTTCAACGTCCAAGATTTCCATGGTGACACATCCAAGCATACCTGCAGGAGTCAAATCGGCACGTCCGATGGAGATGGGAGGTAACGGGCAAGTGTTGTGTTCAGCGATGAATGCAGGTTTCTCTGTGAAAGGCATGGTGGCCTTGCAGGCGTATATAAAAAAAATGAGCGAATTGCCCCAGTCTACGTCCAGTAAGACACAAATTTTGGACGTGCAAGCTTTGAACAACATGGTCCATGAATTATCTTTATTAGCAACGGTACCCGCCCTAAGGGCGGGGCTTCAATTGGGAGGTCCAAATGAAAAGGCAAAATATCAGAAAGTGAAGGCTTTTTTGTTATTTTAAACGATTTATATGAACATCCGTTAAATCATATCACACGCAAATCATCAAAATCTAAACAGTATTTGTAGAATTTCAATAAAAGCCACATCACTGTTCATATGGGTAAATATTATTCCATCGTTTTTGGAAAAATTGGAAAAATTGGGAAAAACAATATAGCCTATTTTTCTCGAGGGGGTCCCAGGATTACCCACCCAAAATTTAGTTGCGATCGGTTCAGCCGTTTTTGCGGTACCTGGGAACAGACGGACGGACGGACGGACGGACGGACAGACAGACAGACGTTTGGTGGATTATAGTAAGATGTCTGATAATGTTCGTGCTCACAGCACCATTCATACAGGGAACGTTCTTGTTAATGTCAACGTTAATATCACGACAACCTATCTGTCCTTTGCCATCCTGCGAGATTTGAATCCGATTGAACATCTCTGGCATATCGCTGATCGTCGCACTTGAACCTCGCCAAGACAGCCACAGACCCCCTCTCACCTGGGCAGGACTTGATTCGGGGCGTGGAATTCCATTCCCCGGGCTCAGATTTGAGTGTTCGTATGGTCAATGTGATGACGAAATGCAGTGATCGCTGCCGGGGATGGACATACCCGGTATTGAGATTGCCGCTTCCACGTTGTGAAAACGTTCGCCATAACGCAGCATTACGCGACGAGGTCACAATGAAGTAGGAATGTAATTATTCCCTATTTATCCCCGTGAGGGGTTTGCACCTCATCTGTGTCCCACAATGTCACATAAATATAATCGCATGAAAAACAATCACGTGTTCGTTTTTTACGGCGAAGGGTACATAATATTACAAAATCGAAGATAACTTTAGGAGGAGGAGGAGGAGGAGGAGGAGGAGGAGGAGGAAAGGGTGTTTATATATTTATTATAATTCAATTTAAAAATTGACCAATTTGTGTTGCATTTACTGGGCTTTAATTTGGAGTTTATTTCCCCTTTAATAACCAAACTGCTGTGTTTCTGCACAATTTAGGAGTTGATGCTAAACTAGGGAATAATTGTGAGTTTTTGCTATTTCGAAAGACTGTCCTGGGGTACTTGATTCCAGTCGTATTTAATTTGCAACCCCAGCATAGCAGGTCCGGTCCTTTTACGTACACCGTGAAGTTCCACAGTGCCGTGCAGTTTTCATTCGATATTCCAGGAATAAACCGCTCCGGTTGCCTTCTCGGGTTCTTTTATTATTTTAAACGTCGACCTAAGGCTCCTGGAGAAGCTTGTACATGTCGCATGCAGGACAAAGACATCGGGAGACACGGATGTGCTGTAACGTCCATTACAAGGACATTCGTTAGGAGACAACGGACAAAATGACAGTTCATCACATTTTAAACTTGAGGTCTTAGGATCATCAGCTGTGATGCTAAGACCTCAGGTTAAAATGTACACCAAACAAGCTGGAAGTGAAGCGGGAAACTGGCCAAGCCAAATATTGTATATTGGTCTGTTTTGCAGAATCTGCGATGGAGTGCAGTTTGGAGCTGGAATTCGCTTCCTGTAAACATCCTAAGAGCGTCCTGGAAGCCACAACATGGCACGGTCTGCCACTGGCACACGGCCGCCATTTCCCCCCCTGTCCCCGGTTCTAACATGCCTTCCTCTTTCCCTGCTTCCAAGGCCCGAAACCACCCCCTATTCCTCCCCTCACACTGCCCATCTCTAGTGCAGTGACCCTTGGTTTACCCTCATCTCACCATCTGTCACAAACACTTGCCTTACTTTTTGTTTGTAGACTTCCAAAGCTGCCTTTCGGGAAGTGAAGGGACGCGGGTCCCTCCTTGTTCTCCCCTCCCTGATCCCCTTTTTCACAAACAGGAAAATGCATGTGCCAGTTTCCTGGATGTGTGACTACTCTCAAACTGAAATGTTCTTCGCTGTTTTAAAGCAGCTCCTCATGCTCAGACACAGAACCCGCTTTCACCATTAAACCCTCCCTGGATGTTTTTGTGACTTCAGTCGCAAAGACCTTTATTCATGAGCCATTTCCATTTGCTTTACCGGGATAACCCGTGATCCACAATGGCATGTTTATACTGCACCCAAATGGCTGTGCTGACCAAACTGGGTCACTTTGTGATGCTTTTCTCATTTTGATCAAGATCCTTCGCTCTACTAACGCATTGTACATTGTGTGTAAAATGTACATTTGAAGATTAGGCGGTTGTTGAACTTGGGCACCTCCAGTAAAAGTTTCAAATCTCTTATTCTTCATACGTTGGGAAGGAAATTTCTTACATGCGTTGGGAAGGACGTGGCCACTTGGAGTCATTATCAGCTTGAACTTTCAGGACTTGAGTTTCGTCGGATATCAAACAAATTTCTTGACGTATTGGATCGATTAACCGAATGATTCACTCCACACCAAGTGATAACATTTGTTTGACAAGCACAGAAACCATTTTTTGCCATACCTCTAACCATTTGGTTTGTTTAACGCAACTTTTGCATGGTCATGTGAAAACGAGGTATTTGAGGTAGTCAGGTTACCCTAGAATATGGTAAATGCTGCAGCCAGCCCAGCGTTGAGCGTAAATGCGTCGTAAGAGTCTGTCCCCAAGTTCGGCAACTCGAGAGCATGACTTGGATTTTGCTCGTCCAAGTATTTTGTCTGTTGCCTCCATCTCGATCATCTCGAGGCGTTTAAGTTATGAGGCCTTTCGAATCTCTAAAATAATGTGTCACTGAGTCAACGGACATGGTAGCAATATATTTACTTCAATATAAACTCTGTACAGACCCTTCTGTAATGAAATAAATGTGTTATACAAGTTTCATTTTACAGCATTAAATCATTCCATTGATTTACAGTCAAAGTGACTATTACTGGAGGTTCATCCTGGATCATTCATCCTGGCACATGACAGGCTCATGTGACCGCTCTCACTTTTCAACCGGTTTGCTCGAGCATGCAGACATGTCACAACTGTATGAGTACCCTAAATATCTGAGATTCGGCCTTCCATCAAGATGTTTGTTCATGTATGTCCGGCTGTGAGATCTGATTGACGTTAACAATAGCAGCTTCTAAAATCCACTTTGTTACAAAGTTGGATTTTTTTTTCTTTAATCCAAGAGTCTAAAAAGTCTAATTAGTGACAAATGCAAAACTAAATATGAAAATAAGAACTGAACAAAAGTCGAGGATAAACGAGCACATGGTCTAGTGTGAAAAGGAATAACACCCGGATCAGCTCTGGCATGACGAAGCAAAGTTATTTGAAATAGTCTTGCAGCTGGAGCTTGCAGCTTGTAGTGAAACGAGTAACAGGGTGCATTCTGGGATTAGCACTTTGGATGGGACTGTCGTGAGCAGCACGAGGAGACTGACATTTGCCCTTCAGGTTGAACAGCTCGCAGCTAAGCGGACCACTTGACCCCCGTCAAGGTGTCACCACACGACCTCCGTTTTGTAGATCTGCATCTCGGATTCGCAGAGCTCCATGTGATAGAGCCGGTCTCCTTTGCATTGCAGAATCTCCTCTGGACTCTTCAGAAACCTGTTGAGGGAAGGGCATGTAAATAGCCTTTAAGCTTGGTGAGACAGCATCGGATCGGTTTAAATGTGGTGCAGATGTAATATAAACCAATGGGAGTAACAATTGGGTTCCATGCATTTACACACTTCCATAAAAAGATGTAATTGGTGGTTTTATACTACAAGTACACCCACTCCCCCGGAAGCGGCAGGAAGTGCCATGTTATTATCCTCTCTGGCGTATTTTGATTACAGTAGATCTCAGCTCAGGTCCGTTGAAAGCTAGTCTGTTGGGAGCCGTTGGTGAGGTATGTGGATGGACAAAAGGACCACCGAGGCACTCGGAAACATGGTGGTGGGATGTTGAGGTTGGAAAGAGGATTGACGAGAAGAGGAAGAAGTTCAAAGAGTGGCAGAAGGCGAAGGGTACGGGAGCAGAAACAGCAGAGCATGAAAGTTATAAGGCAGCCAGGAAGGCTGCAAAGAAAGAGGTAGCAAAGGCGCAGGAGGCATGTAGGAAAATGTTCGGAGAACGCTTGGATTCGGAAGAGGGTCAGAAAGCAGTATTCAGGATTGCAAAGCACATAGCGAAAAAGAGGTGTGATGTGATGGGGGTGAGTTGCTTGAAGGATGAAGTGGGACAAATCGTTGTCGACCCAGATGGAATTAAAGGAAGATGGAAAAGATATATGGAAATGCTGTTGAATACAGAGAATGAATGGGATGGCAACATAGAGAGTAACCCAGTTTTAGGACCGGCAGAGAAGATAACTGAGAAGGAAGTTGAGGAAGCGATAAAAGCAATGAAGAGTGGAAAAGCGGGAGGGCCGACGGGAGTTGTGGGAGATATGTTGAAGGCAGCAGGAAGTTGGGGTGTGAAGAGAATGACAGAGATCTGTAATCTGGTGGTGAAAGAAGGCCGCATTCCAGTGGATTGGGAACTGAGTACCCTCGTCCCTCTATACAAGGGGAAAGGTGACCCTCTGGAGTGTGGCTCGTACCGAGCGATAAAGTTATTGGAGCATGGAATGAAGGTATTGGAAAGGGTGTTGGAGAGGAGGATAAGGAAGAAAGTGAAGATCGACGAAATGCAGTTTGGATTTATGCCAGGAAGAGGAACGACAGATGCGCTTTTCATTGTGAGGCAGTTGCAGGAGAAGTACATGGATAAGAGGAAGAAGTTGTTTTTTGGGTTTGTTGATCTGGAGAAAGCATTCGATAGGGTTCCACGCAAAGTATTGACATGGGCATTGAGGAAGTTAGGAGTGGAGGAATGGTTGATCAGAGTAGTGATGGCAATGTACAAAAGAGCACGCACAGCTGTAAGGACGAAGGACGGGAACAGTGGTGAGTTTGAGGTGAAGGTGGGAGTGCATCAGGGGTCGGTACTAAGTCCACTACTATTTGTAGCTGTGATGGAGGTGCTGGCTCAGACCGTAAAGGAGGGTTTACCGTGGGAGTTGTTGTATGCAGATGATCTGGTGTTGATTGCGGAAAGTATGGATGGACTGAAGGAAAAGATGAACAAGTGGAAGGAATGTATGGAGACAAAAGGTCTGAAGGTGAATATCGGAAAGACAAAGGTGATGGCAAGTGGTAAAGCATGTGGTGAGGTGGAAAGAACTGGGAAGTGGCCGTGTGCTGTGTGCAGGAAGGGTGTCGGAGTGAACTCCATTCAATGTACAATGTGTGCTGAGTGGGTTCATCAAAAATGTAGTGGTCTGAGAGGGTCATTAACCAGTGTGGCAGCTACATTCAAATGTAAGGTGTGCACAGAGGGAGCTGCAGATGGAGGAAATGTTGAGTTGGATCTTGGAGACGGCGTGAAGCTGGAAGGTGTGAAAACATTTTGCTACCTCGGAGACATGCTGAATGGAGAAGGTGGATCAGACTCGGCAACGGTTGCTCGAGTGAGATGTGCATGGAAGAAGTTTCGGGAACTGAGTGGCGTGCTGATGAGGAGGAGAGTGTCGCTGAAGCTGAAGGGAAAGGTGTATGCTGCATGTGTGAGAAGTGTTATGATTTATGGGAGCGAGACATGGGTAATGAACGTAGAGCAGCAACGAAGGCTGGAAAGGGTGGAAATGCGAATGGTTCGATGGATGTGCGGAGTATCGTTGAGAGAGAGGAAGACAAATGATGAATTGCGAAAGATGATGGGAATATTGCCTGTGATTGATGCTGTGAAGAGGAACAGGTTGAGATGGTTTGGTCATGTATTGAGGAAGGATGAAAGTGACTGGTTGAGAAGAGTGATGGAAGTTAATGTAGAAGGAAGTAGAGGACGGGGAAGACCGAGAAAGACTTGGCTAAAGATGGTGGAAGAAGAAATGCGGGCAAGGGGGTTAACAAGGAGAGATGCAAAAAATAGGGCAAAATGGAGAAGATCGTCATGGGGACCGCAAGGCTAACCCCCGCTCTAGCAGGGAACATGGCCTTAAAATGCATGTTGTTGTTGTTGTTGTTGTTGTCAGCTCAGGTCCGTTGATCTGTGGTGGACGCGATAAGCATAGAATGTCGGAATTCCGACAGTAGTAGAGACTGTTTAAAAAGGTAATTGTACTTGTTTGTGGTTTATATTTTTAAATCTATATAAATAAAACACAGTTTGTGTGTGTGTGTGTGTGTGTGTGTGTGTGTGTGTGTGTGTGTGTGTGTGTGTGTGTGTGTTGTGTGTGTGTGTATGTTACCAATAGACTCCTAAACGGAGAGGCTCACGTGCTTGATATTTGGCATAGACATGGCCATTGAGCCTGGGAAGGACATGGCCTACCTAAAAATATTTGACGAGATCCATATTTACCTCAGCGCATTTCAGCGAGGAACATTATACACGGAATCTCAGCCGGTGCCAGAGCAGCTCGCTGATTCGCTCAGAGCGATCACGTGATGTTCCATCCTCGCTGCCAGACCACTGAACGGAAAATATATAGAATGACCATTGCCACTCACATCACATAGGTGGAGATGCAGCTACCGGGCGTCATCTTGGTTGGCACTCGATGCTGGGCGATGGTGATTTCCGTCATGCGTTTGCACGTAATTCAGAGCGAAAAGCGATTGCGTTTTTTCACCTTTTGTGCAATCGTGTTTTTTGTCGATTTTGTGCGATATGAATTAAACGTCTTTGCAACAGCTGTGAAACGTCTTTCCACAACCCTTTCTTAACCGATTGAAGCAGTTTATTGCCGCACAAAATGGCATTTTAACAGTCGTCTCGCTTTTAAAATCTGGGACACGTTCAAAACAAACGAGATCCGCGAAGCAAGTTGGTCGAGTCGTGCGAGTCGTGTTAACCAAGATGGCGATACGGCGGCTACACTTTTCACGGAGTATGAGCGTTCTATATATTTTCAATTCAGTGCGCCAGACTCGCTCACGTACTTGATTTGTGGCATGGACATGGCCATTGGGCCTTCACGGTGTAATTTGTGCGAGGCTTTTGTCCGAGTGAGCTTGAGTCGAGAGGGCGAATGTACGGGTCTCCCTTCCCCCACCCGGCAACGCCGGTACTAGAGGGATTCACAGGATCGGTGAGTCTCCAAAATCCGCTTCGTGCTGTTGTTGCGAAGATGCAGGACGATGTCGCGATTGTTGTGCTGCTCTCCTCCCATGAGAACTGCAACGTCATTGTTGACTGGCCCTCCCCTTCCTCCCTCTCCCTCCCCTCCCCCCTCCGTCCCCCCCTTCCTTCCCCCTTCCACCCTTCGTCCTCCCCTTCCCCCTTCCACCCCTCCCTTGCTCCCCTCCCCCCTCCCCCTATCCTTCCCCCCTCCCCTTCCCCTCCCTTCCCCCTCCACCCTCCCCTTCCCCTTCCCCCTCCCCTCCCCTCCCCCTCCCCCTCCCCCTTCCCCTCCCCCCTCCCCCTCCCCCCTCGTTCCCCTTCCCCCCTCGTCCCCTCCCCTTCCCCCCTCGTTCCCCTCCCCTTCCCCCTTCCCCCCTCCCCTTCCCCCTCCCCCCCTCTCCGCTCCCCCCGTTCCCTTCCCCTCGTTCCCCTCCCCCTCCCCCTCTCCTCCCCCGCCCGGAAATGCCGGGTACTTCTGCTAGTTCTCTATAATAAAATTTACTTCCGTAAGGGTGTCGGGGGCAATATCGCACGTCACAAAAACCCATTGGGCATTGGGGATAGATCTTGTTTTGTTATAACATTAATATTATGCTTTTATCATCATTGTTAATTCATGACAATTCCCTGGGAGCCAATGAGCGCACAGTCACGAGGTTGAAGGAACTGCGCTCCAACGCGAGTCGAAAGAATTGACGCGACCAAAGACGGAATTCGTCCGAGTTGCTTTATTGAAACAAAACACCTCAGGTATTCTCACAAGCCCGTTTATCGGGCAGCAATATATATACACATTTATGTCGGGAAGTTTGCCCGGCAAAAGCTATACCGGGCATGCCCGGGTATCAAGGGCGAGCCTTGGAAAGGCGAGTCTGGACCTGCCCGGGCGTGTTTGGCTGCGGCCTGGCAAGTCGAGGCTGGGCGTGCCCGGGCGCTCTGGGCGAGCACTGGAAAGGCGATAGCGGGCATGCCCGGACGCTCTGGGCGAGCCCTGGAAAGGCGATAGCGGGCATGCCGGGACGCTCTGGGCGAGCCCTGGAAAGGCGATAGCGGGCATGCCCGGACGCTCTGGGCGAGCCCTGGAAAGGCGATAGCGGGCATGCCCGGACGCTCTGGGCGAGCCCTGGAAAGGCGAGAGCGGGCATGCCCGGGAAAGACGAGACCGGGCGTGCCCGGGAGGTTCGGGCGTGCCCGGGAACAGTGAGTCCGGGCATGCCCGGGAGAGGCGCGTCTGGCCGTGTTCTGGCCGGTGCAAGGCGATTATGTACATCCAGCGGTAACCGCTACACACGCCCCTCCAGAATCGACCTGCACCGGCAGGGTCAATTTAAGGGGGGTCCGGATGACCCGGCCGAAGCGACCCCTGGAGGGTCGTGGGGAGGGGTCTGACGTGGTGGTGGGTGGTCGAGCGGGGGGAACTGTGGACGGGGGGCGGCCTCGCCGCGGAGGAAGGGCCAACCGTGGTGGTTGGTCGACGTCCATGTGCGCCGGTTTGAGGCGGTCCACAGAAATCCGGTCCGGCCGGCCGCCGAAGTCGATGATGAAAGACTTGTCGCCCCGTCGCAGGACCCGGAAGGGCCCGTCGTACGGCGGCCGGAGTGGCCCCCGGTGCGCGTCATGACGCACAAAGACGTACTCCGCTGTGCGAAGCGCCGGGGGGACGTAGGACTGGGGGCCACCGTGGCGGGACGTCGGCACGGGGGCAAATCGTCGGGCGGCCTCCTGGAGGTCCGAGCGCTGGCGAGCGGCGGACCAGGGACTGGTAGCGTCAGGCACGAATTCGCCCGGGACGCGGAGTGGCTGGCCGTAGACGAGCTCGGCGGTGGACGCCTGGAGGTCTTCCTTGGGGGCCGTGCGAAGGCCCAAAAGGACCCACGGCAGCCGGTCGGCCCAACCGTCGTCCTGAAGGCCGGCCATGAGTGCGGCCTTCATGGAGCGGTAAAACCGCTCGCACAACCCATTGGCTTGGGGGTGGTAGGCCGTGGTGCGGTGCAGCGTGACCCCCAACGAACGGGCGACCACGCCCCAAAGCTCAGACGTGAACTGTGGGCCGCGGTCGGACGAGATGTCCGCTGGTGCGCCGAAGCGCGCGACCCAGGTGGCGATGAACGCCTGCGCCACGTCGGCGGTGGTGGTGGAGGTGAGGGGCACGGCCTCCGGCCACCTGGTGGTCCTGTCCACCATGGTGAGCAGGTGGGTGAACCCCCGCGAGGGGGGCAGGGGACCCACCAGGTCCACGTGGACGTGGTCGAAACGCCGTTCAGGCACGGCGAAAGGTGCCAGCGGGGCCTGGGTGTGGCGGTGGACCTTGCCTCGCTGGCAGGCCGTGCAGGCGTTGGCCCAGTCGCGGATGTTTCGTCGAAGGCCGTGCCAGACGAAACGCGCCGACACCAGCTTCTGAGAAGCTTTCCGGCCCGGGTGAGAAAGGCCGTGGATGGAGGCGAAGATGCGGCGCTGCCAGGAAACGGGCACGATGGGGCGAGGCTGGCCCTGGGAGACGTCGCAGAGCAGGACGGTGCCCGCGAAGGGGATGTCGGCCAGGCGGAGGCCCGTGTCCACCACGCGGAGTGCCTGCACCAAGGCGTCGGTGGTCTGGTCGGCCGCCATGAGCGTGAAGTCCACGCCGAGGTGGACCGCGTTCGCGCTGGCCCGCGAAAGGCAGTCGGCCACGGCGTTGTCTTTGCCGGCGACGTGCTGGATGTCCGTGGTGAACTCCGACACGGCGGAGAGGTGGCGCTGCTGGCCGGCCGACCACGGCTCCGTGACCTTAGCCATTGCGTAGACCAACGGCTTGTGGTCGACGAAAGCCGTGAACGGGCGGCCCTCCAGGAGGTGTCGGAAATGGCGAACGGCCAGGAATAGCCCGAGCAGCTCGCGGTCGAACGTGCTGTAGTTTAACTCGTTCGGCCGGAGTTGCCGGCTGAAAAAAGCGAGTGGCTGCCAAACCCCGTCCACCCATTGCTCATGGACGGCGCCCACCGCGTAGTTGGAGGCGT
The DNA here is from genome assembly GCF_964187855.1 of Myxine glutinosa. Taxonomy (NCBI): domain Eukaryota; kingdom Metazoa; phylum Chordata; class Myxini; order Myxiniformes; family Myxinidae; genus Myxine; species Myxine glutinosa. The sequence goes on along the minus strand of NC_136268.1, from coordinate 26,175,556 downwards.
CCGTAGTGAGGGCGATGGGCGCGTTGAGCACCGGGTGAGCCAGCAGCGTTGCGTCGGCGAGGGCCCGTTTGGCACTGGCGAAGGCCGCGTCCATGGCCGCGGACCAAACAATGTCATGCTTGGCCGGCTTGCCCCGGAGGGCCTCGTAAAGGGGCCGCATGAGCTGAGCAGCGCGGGGCACGAATCGGTGATAAAAATTCACCATGCCGAGGAACTCTTGGAGGGCCTTGATGGAACGGGGACGCGGGAACGTGGTGATGGCCTCGACCTTGGTCGGCAGCGGCACGGCCCCGGTCTTGGTGATGCGGTGGCCCAAAAAGTCAACGGTCGTCGCGCCGAAGTGGCATTTGACCGGGTTGACAATTAAGCCGTGCTCGCTGAGGCGACCGAACAGTGTTCGGAGGTGGAGGAGGTGCTCGGCGCGGGACGTGCTGGCGACGAGGATGTCGTCCAGATAGACGAAAAGAAACGGCAGGTCGCACAGCACGCCGTCCATCAAGCGCTGGAACGCCTGGGCCGCGTTCTTGAGGCCAAACGGCATCCGCAAAAATTCGAACAGGCCGAACGGCGTGATGACGGCCGTCTTCGGGACGTCGGCCGCCCGGACAGGTACCTGGTGGTAGCCCCGTATCAGGTCAATTTTCGAAAAGATGACCCGTCCCGCCAAACGGGCGGAAAAGTCCTGAATATGCGGGATCGGGTACCTGTCGGGGGTGGTAGCGTCATTGAGACGGCGGTAGTCGCCACACGGGCGCCATCCACCCCCCGGCTTTGGCACGATGTGCAGTGGCGAGGCCCACGCGCTATCGGAGCGCCGCACGATGCCGAGGTGCTCCAACGCGTCGAATTCGGCCTTTGCCACGGCGAGCTTGGCTGGGTCGAGGCGGCGGGCCCTGGCGTAGACCGGCGGGCCCGTAGTGGGTATGTGGTGCTCGATCCCGTGCCGCACCGCGACGGCCGAAAACGTCGGCCGCGTGAGGGCCGGGAATTCCACGAGCAGGCGAGCGAACTCGTTCGTTGCCGGGAGGGCGCACGCCAGTTCGGTCGGCGCGGAGCTGCTCATTGTGCACGCCAGGGAGCTGAAGGTCTCGGCATGGACAAGGCGGCGTCGTTTGACGTCGACCAGCAGCCCGTGCGCGCAGAGGAAGTCGGCGCCCAGCAAAGCCACGGGGATGCTGGCAGTAACAAAAGTCCATTGAAAGCGCTGGCTGCCGAAGCAGAGGGTGACGACGCGTGGGCCGAAAGTGCGTATGGCCGAGCCATTAGCAGCGACCAAAGAGGGGCCGCAAACTGCGTCCAGCCTGTCCTGCTCGGAGGCAGGTATGACGCTCAGTTGGGCGCCGGTGTCGCACAGGAAACGCCGTCCAGACGCTTTGTCCCGAATAAACAGCAAGTTGCCCGAGTGGCCGGCGCTCATGGCTGGGAATGAACGCCGGCCCGGCCGTTTCCCGACCTGCCGAAAGTGCACGGGGGCCGGCACGTCCGAGCCTTGTGTCCGAACCTGGCGTGGTAATAACACCACGCCCGGTCAGGTGGAGGCCCCGGCCGTCGTGTCGGAAGCGGGCGGTGCGGCGTGGCGGCCGCCAGTTGCACCGGCAGTTCGGCCTCCAACCGCGCAGGGCGCTCGGGCGTCGTGGGCGTCGCCTCGGACGGCGGCGGGCTCCAGGTAACCGCGCCGATGTGCTGGCCCGCCGAGGAGATCTTATCGGCTTCCCTGGCGAGGGCGCGGGAATCCGTGATCAACGTGCCAGCCAGGGCGAGGCGTACCGGGTTAGGCAGCTGACGGAGGAACAGCTCCCGGAACAGGAATGCCGGAGAGTGCTCGCCGAGCAACGAGAGCATATAGTCCATGCGCTCGGACGGGCGCGTGTCGCCGAGCTCGGGCAGGTCAAGCAGGCGCCGTGCGCGTGCTGCCGGTGAGAGGGCGAAAGCGCCGAGGAGGAGCGTCTTCAGCGCGTCGTATTTGTCAGCAGCCGGCGGGTGCTGGAGGAGGCTCAAGGCGCGGGCCGCGGTGGCGGGACCGAGCGCCGCCACAACATGGTGGAAGCGGGTGTCGTCCGCGGTGATGCCTCGCAGGGCGAACTGGGAGTCCGCCTGGGCGAACCAAACAGCCGCGTGAGCCTCCCAGAAGGTAGGCAGTTTAAGCGTCACTGCCGTATCCATGTCGGTAGGTCACCAATGAAGGAACTGCGCTCCAACGCGAGTCGAAAGAATTGACGCGACCAAAGACGGAATTCGTCCGAGTTGCTTTATTGAAACAAAACAGCTCAGGTATTCTCACAAGCCCGTTTATCGGGCAGCAATATATATACACATTTATGTCGGGAAGTTTGCCCGGCAAAAGCTATACCGGGCATGCCCGGGTATCAAGGGCGAGCCTTGGAAAGGCGAGTCTGGACCTGCCCGGGCGTGTTTGGCTGCGGCCTGGCAAGTCGAGGCTGGGCGTGCCCGGGCGCTCTGGGCGAGCACTGGAAAGGTGATAGCGGGCATGCCCGGACGCTCTGGGCGAGCCCTGGAAAGGCGATAGCGGGCATGCCCGGACGCTCTGGGCGAGCCCTGGAAAGGCGATAGCGGGCATGCCCGGACGCTCTGGGCGAGCCCTGGAAAGGCGATAGCGGGCATGCCCGGACGCTCTGGGCGAGCCCTGGAAAGGCGAGAGCGGGCATGCCCGGGAAAGACGAGACCGGGCGTGCCCGGGAGGTTCGGGCGTGCCCGGGAACAGTGAGTCCGGGCATGCCCGGGAGAGGCGCGTCTGGCCGTGTTCTGGCCGGTGCAAGGCGATTATGTACATCCAGCGGTAACCGCTACAAGGTAATGAAAAGCCGAGGGGCGGGACAGTTTAAGGCAGTTCGACGGGACGTGCTCAGCTCAGAACGGATAGTTAATTAGGAGAGTTGAGCGAGAGATGACAGGGTGAGATTTGGAGCAGGACAGTTGAGAGAGATGTCCCACGGGGCCCAGAAAGTTGGACGCGGCAGACAAATGAGAAAGGAAAAAGCGACGGCTTACAAGCATGCATGTGCTAGAGGCGAAAGAGCCCGGACGCAGACCAGCAGACATGTCTCTGTCCAGCCAAGGAATGCACTCTCTCTCTCTCCCTCCCCCACTCTCTCTGTCTCTGTCTGTCTCCCCCCTTCCCCCCTTTCTCGCTCCCTTTCTCTCTCGCTCCCTCCCTCCCTCTCGCTCCCTCACTCCCTCTCGCTCCCTCCCTATCAGTCTCATGAAATCCATGCAAACATTGTGTGGGGAACAGGTGTCTTCTTCTGTGTCTAATAACCAACCTATCCTTGTTTGACTCTTGGTGGTGTGACTGGTTAAGTTGTCGTGTAAACCACTGAGATATATTGTGGGTGCGAGGAAAGTTATTGTACAGAGAATTGGTGCGATACTTGTGTGCTTTTCCTTGTCCTCCCTATCCCTTTGGCTTTTCATTATTTATAATAAACTTGCTTCACACCACTGGGATGTTGACCTAGTGCACGATTCGGAATCGGGTAATTATAACTGCAGTGCAAGTCAAACAGCCGTTTTGCCAAATTTGGCGCCAAAACTCGTTAGGAGGTTAAGAGGAATTGCGACAGTTCATCCAGGCTACATTGCTCGGCACCCATCCTTTCAGAAGGACGAACCGGCTGCAGGTGGAAGATCTCAGAGTTTCTGTACATCTGAAACGGAAGAAAACATTTGTTTGGCTTCTCCGGAGGACAACATATGGTCTCTCAAGACCAGCCATCACTAAATTGGTGTAAATAAATAAAACCCTTACAATATAACCTGATATAAACAAGTATAAAAAGACATAAAATGCCATAGCCCCCGGTGGCTTTAGTAATTTTGCTGTACATAAAGGCCGTCAGTCGGCCATCTTTGGCCGGATTCCAAAGCAAAATCTTCTGCATATGTACGCTTGAAGGAGCTGGGGCTCCCACGTCGATCAGAAGAATGGACGCGACAAAAAGCTGGAATTCATCTGAGTTGCTTTATTGAAATCAAACACTCAGGCACTCTGAAAACCCGTTTATCGGTCAGCAATATATATCTATTAACCCAGGGGGTTTGCCCAGGCCCGGCGCCAGGGGGCGTGGCCCAGCGTCCTGGCTGCGGCCTGGCAAGTTGAGGGCGAGCCTGCCCGGGCATGCCCGGGCGTCCCGACCGAGGCCTGGCAAGTTGAGCGCGGGCCTGCCCGGGCGTCCTGGACGAGCCCGGCATGGTGATCGCTCCGCGTCCTTGATAGGTGCAAGGCGATTGTGAAACCCCAGCGGCAGCCGCTACACACGTCCCCCCAGAATCGACTTGCACCGGCAGGGTCAACTTGAGGGGGGTCCTGATGACCCGGCCGAAGCGACCCCTGGCGGGTCGTGGGAGGGGGTCCGGTGAGGTGGTGGGCGGTCGAGTGGGGGGCCCCGTGGACGGGGGGCGGCCTCGCCGCGGCGGAAGGGCCACCCGTGGTGGGTGGTCGACGTCCACGTGCGCCGGCTTGAGGCGGTCCACTGCAATCCGGTCCGACCTGCCGCCGATGTCGATGACGAACGACTTGTCGTCCCGTCGCAGTACCCGGAAGGGCCCGTCGTACGGCGGCTGGAGTGGCCACCGATGTGCGTCGTGACGCACAAAAACATACTCCGCTATGCGGAGTGCTGGGGGGACGTAGGACCGGGGGTCACCGTGGTGGGATGTCGGCACGGGGGCAAACCGTCGGGCGGCCTCCTGGAGGTCCGAGCGCTGGTGAGCTGCGGACCAGGGACTGGTAGCGTCGGGCACGAATTCGCCCGGGACGCGTAGCACCTGGCCATAGACCAGCTCGGCGGTGGATGCCTGGAGGTCCTCCTTGGGGGCCGTGCGAAGGCCCAAAAGGACCCACGGCAGCCGGTCGGCCCAACCGCCGTCTTGAAGGCCGGCCATGAGCGCGGCCTTCATGGAGCGGTGGAATCGCTCGCACAACCCGTTTGCTTGGGGGTGGTAGGCCGTAGTACGGTGGAGCTTGACCCCCAGGTTGCGGGCGACCGCGCCCCACAGCTCGGAGGTGAACTGTGGTCCGCGGTCTGACGAGATGTCCGCCGGTGCGCCGAAGCGGGCGACCCAGGTGGCGATGAAAGCCTGCGCCACGTCGGCGGTGGTGGTGGAGACGAGGGGAACGGCCTCCGGCCACCTGGTGGTCCTGTCCACCATGGTGAGCAGGTGTGTGAACCCCCGTGACGGGGGGAGGGGGCCCACCAGATCCACGTTGACGTGGTCGAAACGTCGTTCGGGCACGGTGAAAGGTGCCAGCGGGGCCTGGGTGTGTCGGTGGACCTTGGCCCGTTGGCAGGCCGTGCAGGCGCTGGTCCAATCGCGGACGTCCCGACGAAGGCCGTGCCAGACGAAACGCGCCGACACCAGCTTCTGGGAAGCTTTCCGGCCCGGGTGGGAAAGGCCGTGGAGGGAGGCGAAGATGCGGCGTTGCCAGGTGACGGGCACGATGGGGCGAGGCTGGCCTTGGGAGACGTCGCAGAGCAGGACAGTGTCCGCGCAGGGGATGTCGGCCAGGCGGAGGCCCGTGTCCGCCGCCCGGAGGGCTTGCACCGTGGTGTCGGTGGTTTGGTCCGCCGCCATAAGCGCAAAATCCACGCCCAGGTGGACCGCATTCGCGCTGGCCCGGGAAAGACAGTCGGCCACGGCGTTGTTTTTGCCGGCGACGTGCCGGATGTCCGTGGTAAACTCCGACACGGCGGAGAGGTGGCGCTGTTGGCGGGCCGACCATGGCTCCGTGACCTTGGCCATGGCGTAAATCAACGGCTTGTGGTCGACGAACGCCGTGAAAGGTCGGCCCTCCAGGAGGTGGCGGAAATGGCGGACGGCCAGGTGTAGACCGAGGAGCTCCCGGTCAAACGTGCTGTATTTGAGCTCGTTCGGCCGGAGCTGCCGGCTGAAAAAAGCGAGTGGCTGCCAAACCCCGTTCACCCATTGCTCATGGACGGCGCCCACCGCGTAGTCGGAGGCATCCGTGGTGAGGGCGATGGGAGCGCTGAGCACCGGGTGAGCGAGCAGTGTTGCGTCGGCGAGGGCCCGCTTTGAGCTTTGGAAGGCCGCATCCATTGCTGCGGACCAGACGATGTCGTGCTTGGCCGGCTTGCCCCGGAGGGCTTCGTAGAGGGGCCGCATGAGGTGAGCAGCGCGGGGCACGAAGCGGTGATAAAAATTCACCATTCCCAGGAATTCCTGCAGGGCCTTTATGGTGCGGGGACGCGGGAACGTGGTGATGGCCTCGACCTTGGTTGGCAGCGGCACGGCCCCGTTCTTGGTGATGTGGTGGCCCAAAAAATCAACGGCCGTCGTGCCGAAGTGGCATTTGGCCGGGTTGACGATGAGGCCGTGCTCGCTGAGGCGCTCGAACAGTGTTCGGAGGTGGAGGAGGTGCTCGGCCCGGGACGTGCTGGCGACGAGGATGTCGTCCAGGTAAACGAAAAGGAACGGCAGGTCACGCAGCACGCCGTCCATCAAGCGCTGGAACGCCTGAGCCGCGTTCTTGAGACCAAACGGCATCCGCAAGAATTCGAATAAGCCGAACGGCGTGATGACTGCCGTTTTAGGGACGTCGGCCGCCCTGACAGGTACCTGGTGATATCCCCGTATGAGATCAATTTTCGAAAAAATGACCCGTCCCGCCAGACGGGCGGAGAAGTCTTGGATATGCGGGATCGGGTACCTGTCGGGGGTGGTAGCGTCATTCAGACGGCGGTAGTCGCCACACGGGCGCCAGCCACCCCCCGGCTTTGGCACGATGTGCAGTGGCGAGGCCCACGCGCTATCGGAGCGCCGCACGATGCCGAGGTGCTCCAACGCGTCGAATTCGGCCTTCGCTACGGCGAGCTTGGCTGGGTCGAGGCGGCGGGCCCTGGCGTAGACCGGCGGGCCCGTGGTTGGTATGTGGTGCTCGATCCCATGCCGTACTGCGACGGCCGAAAACGTCGGCCGCGTGAGGGCCGGGAACTCCGTGAGCAGGCGAGCAAACTCGTTCGCCGCCGGGACGGTGCATGCCAGCTCGGTCGGCGCGGAGCTACTCAATGTGCATACCAGGGAGCTGAAGGTTTCAGCGTTGATTAAACGACGCCGTTGGACGTCCACCAGCAGTCCGTGTGCGCAGAGGAAGTCGGCGCCTAGCAGAGCCACGGGCACGTTGGCGGTTACAAACGTCCAAGCAAAGCGTTGGCCGCCGAAGCAGAGGGTGACGTTGCGCGGGCCGAAGGTGCGGATAGTCGATCCGTTGGCCGCAACTAAGGAGGGGCCGCAAACCGCGGATTGCCTGTCCTGGTCAGAGGCGGGTATGACGCTCAGTTGGGCGCCGGTGTCGCACAGGAAGCGCCGTCCGGACGCTTTATCCGTGATGAACAGTAAGTTGCCCGTATGGCCGGCGCTCATGGCTGGTAATGAACGCCGGCCCGGCCGTTTCCCGGCCTGCCGAAGGTGCACGGGGGTCGGCATGTCCGGGCCTTTTGTCCGAACCTGGCATGATAGTAACACCACGCTTGGTCGGGTGGAGGTGGTCGGCACGGTAGAGCGGCCGCCAATTGCGTCGGCAGTTCGGCCGTCGACCGTGCCGGGTGCTCGGGCGCCATGGTTGTTGCGTCGGACGGCGGTGGGTCCCATGTCGCCGCTGCGATGCGCCGTCCTGCAGCGGAGATCTTGTCGGCTTCTCTGGCAAGGGCCCGGGGATCTGTGATCGTCGTGCTTGCCAGGGCGAGGCGTACCGGGTTAGGCAGCTGACGGAGGAACAGCTCCCGGAACAGGAATGCCGGAGAGTGCTCGCCGAGCAGTGAAAGCATGTAGTCCATTCGCTCGGAAGGGCGCGTGTCGCCGAGCTCAGGCAGTTCGAGCAGGCGCCGTGCGCGTTCCGCCGATGGGAGGGCGAAAGCATCGAGGAGAAGCTGCTTAATCGCGCCGTATTTGTCAGCGGCTGGCGGGCTTTCGAGGAGGCTCAGGGCGCGGGCTGCGGTAGCCGACTCGAGCGCAGCTACCACATGGTGGAAGCGGGTGTCGTCGGCCGTGATGCCTCGCAGGGCGAACAGGGACTCCGCCTGTGCGAACCAAACCGCAGCGTGAGCCTCCCAGAAGGTAGGCAGTTTAAGGGCGACTGCCGTGTCCATGTCGATAGGTCACCAATGAAGGAGCTGGGGCTCCCACGTCGATCAGAAGAATGGACGCGACAAAAAGCTGGAATTCATCTGAGTTGCTTTATTGAAATCAAACACTCAGGCACTCTGAAAACCCGTTTATCGGTCAGCAATATATATCTATTAACCCAGGGGGTTTGCCCAGGCCCGGCGCCAGGGGGCGTGGCCCAGCGTCCTGGCTGCGGCCTGGCAAGTTGAGGGCGAGCCTGCCCGGGCATGCCCGGGCGTCCCGACCGAGGCCTGGCAAGTTGAGCGCGGGCCTGCCCGGGCGTCCTGGACGAGCCCGGCATGGTGATCGCTCCGCGTCCTTGATAGGTGCAAGGCGATTGTGAAACCCCAGCGGCAGCCGCTACACGCTCATGTATTATCATTGTGCCAAGTTTGAACAAGATCGGTAAATTCATGTGCGATAAATGGTTGAGGACGTGGTCAATATCGGGTTTTTATAACTCAAAATGTTTGCCAGTCTATCAGTCGGCCATCTTGGATCATATCACAAAGTGAGATACATGTGCATGCCATCGTGTACTCTGTTTCTGCCAAGTTTGAACAAAATCGAACCATGCATGTTCAAGAAATGGTTGGGGACACGTTTAAGGAGCAAAATGGCCGCCAGTCGGCCATCTTGGATCTGATTTCAAAACAAAATGGCGTCCATGTGTAAGACATCATTCATTATCTGTGTGAAAAGTTTGAACAACGTCGAATTTAAATGCATGTCTGAGAAATGGTTGAGGACGTGTTCAACAATGGATTTTTTACAACTGCAATGGCTACCACTCGATACAAAATGATGTGCTTGTGGCGGACACGAAAGCCCACTGGCGTGGTGACATCATTCCGCACACCAAGTGGGCGGCGGCCACGCCCGAGGGGTAGGCGTGGCCTCAGGATATACACCGGGCGCGCAGCCCGGAGAGCACCAGTGCTACAGTGAGCTCTTTTAATAAAGACTCTTAAACTCACCGCGTTGTCCGCTTCCTTCTTGTTGTGCAAGCAAGCGCGCGTAGCACCGCGCTTCATTTGGTGACCCTCCGACGTTCTGGTCAGCCGTCGCTGACCACCCGAATACGCCATCGCAATGGCAAACAACGCGGTCCAAATGAAACTCCCCGAGTTCTGGGAGACGCAAGCCGAAGTCTGGTTCCTGCAGGCAGAAGCCCAGTTCCGACTTCGAGGCATCACGGTGGACGAGACCAGGTACTGCCACGTGGTCGCTTCCCTCGGGCCCGGCACGGCCGGCCGCATCGTGTCGGTCCTGAGGAACCCACCGGCCGACGGCAGGTACGAGGCGATCAAGCGTCTCCTCGCCACGTTCGGGCTCACGGTGGACGCTCGGGCTGACCGCCTCCTGGACCTCCCCGAGCTCGGTGACACGCGACCGTCGGTCCGCATGGACCATATGCTGTCGTTGTTGGGCGACGAAACCCCGCACGCTCTATTCCGGGCATTGTTTCGACGCCAGCTGCCGGCACAAGTCCGCCTCGCGTTGGCCGGTTCGGCGACGACGGAACCCCGGGCTCTCGCTGCAGAGGCCGACAGGTTCTTCGCGGCTTTGGACACCCAGGCGAATTTTGGCGTGGCCGTCGCGGATATCGGGGCTGATGATGATGCTGATGCACCACACCTCGTGGATCTCGAGGCTGATGCGCATTTCGTGTCCGCCGCCACGCCCCACCCACCACCGCCGCCACCGCGAAGAAAACCGCGGCCTCCGCCGCCGCAGCCGCCCACCTGGTGTTCCTTCCACGCCAAGTTCGGCCACGAGGCTCGGCAGTGTCGCCCGCCGTGCTCATTCGGCAGGTCGGGAAACGGGCGAGCCGACGCTCGGTGGCGGCTTTGAGCGTTGGCAATTCAAACAGCCTCCTGTACATAACGGACACCTTGTCCAGGCGCCGTTACCTGTGCGACACGGGAGCGCAGGTGAGTGTCGTTCCTGCCGGTACATCCGACAAGCGGGCCGAGGTCCCGCGCTGCTTGCAGCCAATGGTACGTCTATACACACGTACGGAAAACGCTGTCTCTCTCTGCGGTTCGGAGGGCAGGTTTTCCGTTGGTCGTTCGTTACGGCCGACGTGCCTATGGCACTGCTCGGCGCGGACTTCTTATGTGCTAATGGATTACTGGTGGATGTAAAGCGCAGAAGGCTTGTCCAGGCTGAGACCTTCAGCTCGCTCGCGTGCGCGCTGCCCGGCTCGTTGAGCAGCTCACACAGCGGCTCGCCGAGCGGCTTGCTGAGCGGTTCAGTTCCGGCCAGGTTCATCTGTACGCTTCCGGCAGCGGACGAATTCGCCCGCCTCCTCGCGGGTTTCCCGGCCCTCACGCGGCCCACTTTCTCGGCGGGGGCCGTCAAACACGGGGTGGAACACCACATCCCCACCGCCGGGCCACCGGTCTACGCCCGGGCACGCCGCCTCGAGCCGACGAAGCTCGCCGTAGCTAAAGCGGAGTTCGCTACGCTGGAGCGGCTCGGCATCGTGCGGCGCTCCGAGAGTGCGTGGGCGTCCCCGCTCCACATCGTGCCCAAGCCCGGCGGGGGATGGCGACCGTGCGGGGACTACCGGCGCCTCAACGACGCCACCACCCCCGACCGCTACCCCGTCCCCCACGGCCCACATCCAGGACTTCTCCGCCCAGTTGGCGGGGATGTCCTTCTTTTTAAAGGTGGACCTCGTACGCGGCTACCATCAGGTCCCTGTCAGGCCGGAGGACATCCCGAAGACGGCGGTCATCACGCCATTCGGGCTTTTCGAATTTCTTCGGATGCCCTTCGGTTTGAAAAATGCGGCTCAGGCGTTCCAGCGCCTAATGGACAGCGTCTTGCGCGGCTTGGATTTTTTGTACGTCTACCTGGACGACATCCTCGTCGCCAGCGCATCCCGCGAAGAGCACCTTCATCACCTCCGCACGCTCTTCGAACGCCTGGGCCAGCATGGCCTCATCGTGAACCCCACCAAGTGCCGGTTCGGCGTCACCGGCATCGACTTTTTGGGGCACCGCGTCACCAGGCACGGGGCCGTCCCCCTACCGGCCAAGGTGGAGGCGGTGAAGGGGTTTCCGCGCCCCCGCACGATCAAGGGGCTCCAGGAGTTCCTGGGCATGGTAAACTTTTACCATCGGTTCCTGCCCCGCATCGCCCAGCTCCTGCGCCCCTTACACGAGGCCCTTCGAGGGAAGCCGGGCAAAGGTGACGTTACCTGGACCGAGCAGATGGACGCGGCGTTCTCGGTCGCGAAACTCACCTTGGCCAACGCCACCATGCTCGCGCACCCGGCGCCCGATGCACCGATCGCCCTCACCTCCGACGCCTCAGACTACGTGGTGGGCGCGGTGTACGAGCAATGGGTGCGTGGTGCCTGGCAACCGCTGGCGTTCTTCAGCCGGCAGCTTCGCCCGCCCGAATGCCGTTACAGTACCTTCGACCGCGAGTTGCTTGGGCTTCACCTGGCGGTCAGGCACTTCCGCCATCTGCTCGAGGGCCGTGCGTTCACGGCCTTCGTCGACCACAAGCCGCTGGTTTTCGCGATGGGCAAGGTCGCCGAGCCGTGGTCGGTCCGGCAACAGCGTCACCTCGCGGCTGTGTCCGAGTACACGACGGACATCCGGCACGTCGCGGGAAAGGACAACCCGGTGGCCGATTGCCTTTCCCGGGCCGTCGCCCACGCAGTCCACCTTGGCATCGACTATGCCCGGATGGCGGCGGACCAGGCCGCCGACCCTGGGGTCCAGGCCCTTCGGACCGCCGTCACGGGCCTCTGCGTCACCGAAGTGCCCTTCAACGGCGCGGGCACGGCCCTCGTTTGCGACGTCTCCCTCGGGCGGCCTCGCCCCATCGTGCCCGCAGGCTGGCAGCGCCAGGTTTTTGACGCCATCCACGGCCTGTCTCACCCGGGCACGAAGGCCTCCCAGAGGTTGGTCGCCGACAAGTTTGTCTGGCATGGCCTCCGGAAGGCCGTCCGCGGCTGGACCAGGACGTGCCTCGCATGCCAGCGCGCGAAGGTGCACCGGCATACCCAGGCCCCATTGGCCCCGTAGGTTTGACCACGTGCACGTGGACCTGGTGGGACCTATGCCCCCCTCGCGGGGTTTCACCCATGTCCTTACCATGGTGGACCGCACCACCCGGTGGCCGGAGGCCGTGCCTTTGGCGGCGACGACGGCGGCAGACGTCGCGCAGGCGTTCATCGCCACCTGGGTTGCCCGGTTCGGCGCCCCCTCGGACATCTCGTCCGACCGCGGCCCCCAGTTCACCTCGGAGCTCTGGGCCACGGTCGTGCGGGGGCTCGGGGTCTAGCTGCACCGAACCACGGCCTACCACCCCCAGGCCAACGGCCTGTGTGAGCGGTTCCACCGCTGGTTGAAGGCCGTGCTCCGGGCCACCCTCCGCGACGGTGGCTGGGTCGACAGGCTCCCCTGGGTCCTGCTGGGCCTCCGGACGGCGCCCAAGGAGGACCTGCGCGCATCCGCGGGGGAGTTGGTCTTTGGACAACCGCTGCGGGTGCCGGGCGAGGTCCTCCCCGACTCCACGGCACCTTGGTCCGCAGCGCAGGAGCGCTCCGCGCTGCAGGAGACCGCCCGGAGGTTCGCCCCGGTGCCGACGGCGCACCACGGGCACCCACCCACGCACGTCACCCTGGAGCTTCGCACTGCGGAGTATGTCTTCGTCCGGCACGACGCCCACCGGACACCACTGCGGCCCCCGTACGACGGGCCTTTCCGCGTGCTGGAGACCGGGGTGAAATACTTCACCTTGGACATCGGCGGTACTCCCGACCGCGTCTCGGTGGATCGACTCAAGCCGGCCTACCTGGACGTGGACCACCCACCGCCGGTGGCTCGGCCCCGCGTCGGGGCCGCCCCCCGGGGGTCGGACCCACGGCACCGCCCAGCACCGCCGGCACGCCGCCCCCCGGTCCGGCACCCATCCCGGGTACAGCCGGGGGCATCCCAGCTGGCATCCCTGCACCCCGGACGCCGCCGGTCGCCAGAAGGCGCTTCGGCCGGGTCATCCGTTTGCCCCGCAAACTGGCCCTCCAGGTGCGCGGGAATTCTGGGGGGGCGCGTGTGGCGGACACGAAAGCCCACTGGCATGGTGACATCATTCCGCGCACCAAGTGGGCGGCGGCCACGCCTGAGGGGTAGGCGTGGCCTCAGGATATACACCGGGCGCGCAGCCCGGAGCGCGCCAGTGCTACAGTGAGCTCTTTTCATAAAGACTCTTAAACTCACCGCGTTGTTCGCTTCCTTCTTGTTGTGCAAGCAAGCGCGCGTAGCACCGCGCTTCCTGGTCATGTATACCGTCATGTATTGTCTTTCTGGCAAATGTGAACAAAATCTGTCCATACATCTCCGAGATATGGTTGTGGATGCATGCACCGACGGGACGGACGAACAAGACCCATCCATAAGTCCCCGTTTTGGACTTTGTCCATCGGGGCTAATAACAACGCTATTCTACAAGGAAATCAGTAAATAATGCCCCAAATGCGAATAAAAAGGAGAATACTGAACGTGACTGCCTTCAAGCTCAATTGCAGTGTTGACTGTACACTTCACAGTTGCTTACTTTGACTCGTAATTACCTCAATGGTTTTATTAATCGAACATACACAACATTGGAATCCAGGAATAGGCACCTGGTGAGTTTCACCTTGTTTGAGGCTGGACAAGATACCGGTCAAGTGGAAGAAAGACCAGTTCTGCATGCAGTAAAAACGGATTTTGCGCGATCGAGGAAGTGTTCTACACTTTACTTTACATCACGTTTCATCACGTTTTTCAGATATCCCGCTATGTATCGTTTTTACCCTATCTCCCGATGGTGAAGAATCACTTAAAAAATTAAATAATTCTCATATCCGAATCCATATTCAGATCTTCACCAAAATCGAATCGTCCTCGTCACATACGCGACCTCCCTGCCAAATTTCGTCCGAATCCGTCAACTTTTTGAGATATTTTGTTCACAAACGGACAGACAAACAAAGACAGACAGAGGTGAAAACATTGGTGGCGGAGGTAAAAATACTCGATTGAGTGATGTTTGCCGTAATCGGACAATTCCAAACCGACACTGCTGCGGCCATCTTGTTACGCACTTTCTCCATGACCGTAAAGCCAAATGCACTTTGCCGACACAACTACAAACGTTATGAGGATGTGAGCCTGCAATCAATTAGTCTTACCTGAACAGCAGCTTCTGTCCTGGTTCCTTCTTGATAATGTTGAGTTTGTAGTAATGTCGCAGCGCTCGAGACATCTTTTCGTAGGTCATGTTCACACGGTTCTGCAGACACACATTTTATCCTTGACCACCTGCAGAGTTCCATCATGCTTTCATTTTCTCACAGACAACTTCAACCATTAGAGAGAACACAAGAACTTGCCAAATCCAACAAAAGGCATGTCAAATGTGTGGCAAACCTTGTGGTTTCCCCAGAGACGAGCAAGACCATTGGGGTCGACCACGCGGAAGATACGAAGTTCTGGATCTTCCCAACGTATAAAGGGTTCATAGCGGCTGTCAGACAGCAAGTGGTAAACGTAATCCCAAAGCAGGCGGCAGTCTGTGAATGTTGGACAAAGTTCAGGGATTGAGAAGAATATAACAGTAGTGCACCCAAGACTTCCCAGGAACTGTTAAAAGCATGATGTTATTATGTTGTCAGACATGTTAGAACCTTTTGTATGCTCTACATCCCATGTGTGTTGGAATTCATGTTTTAAATTTATATATATATACACAGTATGTCTTATATAATAGAGCAAACGTATCTATATATATAAAACACTGTATGTGTGTGTGTGTGTGTGTGTGTGTGTGTGTGTGTGTGTGTGTGTGTGTGTGTGTGTGTGTGTGTGTGTGTGTGTGTGATGTTACCGATAGACTCCTAAACGGAGAGGCTTACGTGCTTGATATTTGACATAGACATGGCCATTGAGCGTGGGACGAACATGGCCGAACTCAAAATATTTGACGATCCATATTTTTAATTCATATTTACCTCAGCGCATTTCAGCGCACGGAATCAACGGAATCAGAGCAGGTGGGCGCTGATTCGCTCAGAGCGATCACGTGATGACGCTATGAACGATATGAACGCTATGACAAAAAAAATCGCTATGACGCTATGAACGCTATGACCGCTATGACGCTATGACCGCTATGACGCTATGAAACGCTATGACGCTATGACGCTATGAAAAAAAAAATCGCTCGCTTTGCCAAGGGGCTCGCTCCCCCCCCCCCCCCCCGTTCCCCTCCCCTCCCCCTCCCCCGCCCGGCAATGCCGGGTACTTCTGCTAGTATGGTTATGTCGCTATGTTTGTCGTTATGTTTATATGTGACGAAAACGTCTTCTTCTTCTTCAAATAAAATTACCACCCTCTTAATTAACCCTCTTAATTGCGTTAAGACTGCTGAGACCCCTCAGACCTTTTAATTCCCCCATGACCCTTCAGACCACCAAGACCCCCGAAGGCCCAAAACACCCTGAGGACCCAAAACACCCCGAAGACCCAAAACGACACCCCGGAGATCCAAAACCACACCCCGAAAACCCAAAACAACACCCCGAAGACCCAAAACACCCCGAAGACCCTTAAAGACCAAGAAGAACCAAAAGACCCTGAAGACTCCAAAGACCTTTAAGACCCAAAAGCTTCTGAAGACCCAAAAGACCCTGAAGACCCAAAACACCTCAAAGACCAAAAATACCCTTAAAGGCCCAGAGGATCCAAAAGACCCTGAAGACCCAAATGGCCCTGAAGACCCAAAACACCATGAAGACCCAAAGGACACCGAAATGTTCAAAGATGCCTACCCCTCTGAAACGACGTGTGGTGAGGCGCGCGGAGCGCCCCAAGTCACGCTAGTATATTTAACTAAGGAAGCACACTAACCCTACGACATGACACTGACGTCATGTACATAAATTATACCAACACATCACCTCCACACTAGGAGGCATCCGTGTGGTACTCAAGTCTTTGCAGACTGAGCTTAAAGCTCTATGGTTACAAATAGACAAACCTGTGTATATTAACGGCTTAGATTGGTCACAAACAAACAATTTGCAGTATGTTGTCCTGATGAGCCCATAACAAGGGGCGAAATCGAGATCGACATCTCTGCCTTTGTCTATTTGTGACCATAGAGCTTTAATCTCAGTCTGCAAAGACTTGAGTACCACGCGGATGCCTCCTAGTTTGGAGGCGATGTGTTGGTATAATTTATGTGCATGACATCAATGTCATGTCATAGGGTCAGCGTGCTTCCTTATTTAAATTTAATATTCCTGACTGTAAACCTCCTAATTGTCGGGGAACGGGGCAGAGACAATGTGTCAGCGTGGCAGGCGACACTTGTTGCTAAGCAATTGCTGGGGTGAGACTCGATCTGTGCGCCTTGCTTCCTAGTCAAGTTAGGGGATTCAACCTGTGTATGTGTGTATAAATATATATATATATAGTAAAATATTGAGGCGGTTGGGATTATACATTTTTAAAGAAATAAGGGGATTCCAACCAGAAAGTAAAACTAGGTCTACTCTGCAAATTTTAGCAAACAAGCAAGAGCAGACCTGGTCTCAGGTGATGCTTCACCTGCTTCAGAGCAGGCTTCCTCAGGCCAATGGACCTATATTGGCCTCTGTTGGCCTGCGGAAGCCATCTGTAAAGAGGGTGAAACGTCACCCGAGACTGGGTCTGCTCTTGCTTATTTGCTCAAATTTGCAGAGTAGACCTAGTTTTACTTTCTGGTTGGAATCCCCTTATTTCTTTTTTTTTTAAATAATAATAATAATATATACTACTGTGTTCCAAAAGTATCCGACCTTTATTTTTCGTGCGTAAAAAAAAAAGAAGCTAGGGAGGCGTTGATTGGTGCACGTATATAGGCGATCCTAATGCGCACGCGTGAATTTTTTCCCACCTGCAGAAGCTGTCATTCGATGGCAGACCGCCGATGAGTGAGGACATGTAAGTGAGCGCCGTCGGATTTTCGTTTTTGACAAAATGACGGAAAAACTTGAACAACGCTACTGCATCAAATTTTGTGTAAAGCTTGGCGATTCCCAAGTGGAAACGATCCGCAAGATTCAACACCGTTCATTCCATTATGAAGGAGGATTTGGGCTTCAGGAGAATCTCAGCGAAGTTCGTACCAAAGCTGCTAACGATTGAGCAGAAGCAACTCCGTTTGGAGATCGCACAGGACATGCTGGAGACTGTGAACAGCGATCCCAGCTTCCTCAACACAGTGATCACTGGCGATGAGTCCTGGGTTTATGGGTACGACCCAGAAACCAAGTTGCAGTTTTGATGCAAGTTTGATGAAACACAAAATTTGATGCAGTAGCGTTGTTCAAGTTTTTCCGCCATTTTGTCAAAAACGAAAATCCGACGGCGCTCACTTACATGTCCTCACTCATCGGCGGTCTGCCGTCGAATGACAGCTTCTGCAGGTGGGAAAAAATTCACGCGTGCGCATTAGGATCGCCTACATACGTGCACCAATCAACGCCTCCCTAGCTTCTTTTTTTTACGCACGAAAAATAAAGGTCGGATACTTTTTGAACACACTACGTATATATAAATAATAAATACCAGCCGAAAGCACCCGGCGTTGCCCGGGTTCTTTTTGAATGAATTTACTACTATAATTCAGCTTTTACTCGCGGCCATACAAGATTGACTACTATAATTCAGCTCAGCGTTTAATTGCGAAATGGGCTCAGCCCAGCCGAGGCGGCCTCGACCGGCCTCACCACCTAGCCTATGACCTTCCCGGGGCCCGTCCTGGCATTTTTATTTCTTTTTGAATGAATTTACTACTATAATTCAGCTTTTACTTGCGGCCGTAGAAGATGCAGCCGTAGAAGAAAAACTTTCTTTTTGTATATATAGAAGATATATGTATGTATGTATGTATATATATATATATTGTTGCGAATATGGAATTTGACCTCCATATCCGCTTGTAAATATTCCCCTATCTTCTCCGATACTCCCCAACTCTCCCCTTACCCCATTCCCTAGTCCCATTGTCTGTAAACAACACCCATTAGAGCCGATCTTCCCCTTCATTCCCCCATTAAATGTCGTGCCCAGGTCCCCCGCACCACACGTAGACCATTATAGGACATCTTGCTAGTTATTCTTAATCTATGTCAGTTAAGGACTTGTTTCCATTAATTATGACTCTTCGTTGCACCAGAATGTGATGATATGGCACCAGTAGGAGTTTAGGACCTTCCCATACCTCCCCGCATCTCTTCCCATCATCTCAAGCTCCAACAACAACCACAACAACAGCGGCTTTGCGTCCTCACTCCGGCTCGGTTGGCCGCCATTGAACATGTGCTCGACGGGGTTACCCAGAAGGGGGCTCCCTGTCGGCCCCTCGTCAAGGGCGGAGCCGGTAACCCCCGCACCCAATGAGAAGCCATGGGCCGATGCCATATGGGGCGGAGCTAACGAGCGAGGGCGTGACTCCCCGCCGGATATACGCGGCCACGCGCCGGATGTGACGTCAGATGCGCCCCGAGCTTGGAAGGAAAAGACGCCACCCTCCCGAGCGCTGAGCGACCTCCCCGCATCTGCTGGACACCACCGTACGTGATTCTGTCCCTGAGCCAGGTGCACCTGAGCCATCGACTGCCGCTTTCCTTGCCATCAAATCCCGTGTGAGTCAGCGTTGTCCCGTTTATCTGTGGTCTGTCTAGGGTTAATATAAGTGTGTTTAAGTGCCCACCTTCCTATGTTTCCCTCTTGTCCCTGTAATCTAAACCTTCCGCAATTGTAATAACAACCTTTGAAAATCGAAACCCTGGTGTCGTATTGTGTCATTATAACCCAGCCGGGTGTCTTCTCTTTCCAATTGAGCCAGCATAGCGCGGCTTCGTCGACGTTCGAGTACAATCGGGTAACTTGTACGGATACGGCGGCCATCCCGCTCGGCCCACCATACCATCAAAGTCGTATCTGTAACAATTGGTGTCAGGAGTGGGATTCGAGGCCCGACCAAATTTTGAAGAAAAAAAAAAACGAATAGAGGAAAAAAAAAATTTGGTCAAAATTTGGAGCGGCCGAAATTTGTTTTGTTTTACGAAACTCGAATTTTGCAAGTCGCGCTATGGCGGATCAAGACGGCTGGGGTCCGGTAGGGGAGAGTGAGGTAGGGTCGATCCAGGACCAAAATGAGGGACAGGAGGAGAGCGAAGCAGTGAGGGCGGCAGGTTCGCAAAATAGCGCCGTCACGCACGAAGAAGCGGGCGCGCAAAATGGCGCCTCGCTGATCACCGCGCCAGCGACCGTGGCAGCGCCCCCGATGGATTGGGGCCTTTTTTTCATACAAATGAAGGCCCTTATGGCCCAGAATAGCGAGAAAATGAGGGAGGAAACGAGGGCTGATAATGAGCGGTTGGGAAACCGGATGGATGCTCAGGGTGAGCGATTGGAAAACCAAATGGGGGTAATGAGGGACGAAGCGAGGGGTACCAGTGAGAAGTTAGACAATAATTTTGAGGAGTTAGACAAGAAAATTGAGAAGTTAGACAATAATTTTGAGGAGTTAGACAACGGGATAAAAGAAGTAAAGAATGGGTTAACGGGGGTAGAAAACAGAATGGCCGCTCAAGAGAATCAAATGGAAGGGATGCAAAAAGGGTTAGAGGGGTTAGAAAACAGTATGGAAGGCAAATTGAGGGACATGAGGGACCAAGCGGAAAGGGAAGTTAAACAAATGGAGCAGCAGATAGAGGGGGTCAGAATGGGGGTAGAAACCAAACTGGATGCTCACAGGGAGGAAATGGAGCAGATGAGGGTGGCATCTGGGCAGGAGATGCAAGTGATGGGAGAGGAGATCAGAAGAGGAGTGAGTGAGGAGGTCGGAGGAGTGCGCGAGGAGGTGAGGCACTGTAAGGAGCGCATGGAGAAAGAGGTGAGAAAGGGGACTGTAAAATTGCAAGGTGGTATAGAGGAGTTGACGCTGGGAGTAGAACAACTGACAGTGGGACAAAAGGAGTTGGGGGACCAGGTAAAGAAGAACACAGCGGTAATAGAGGGTTTAAAATCGACACAGAAAGAACTCAAAGATGACTTGGTAGCGACGAAGAGGGAATGTCAGATGGTACGTGAGGGACTGACAACGAGGTTGGACGAGGTGATAGAGGTAATGGAGACGAAGGACCGGCAGGTGAGGACGCACCTGGAAACGGTCAAGGTAGCCTTGGAGGACGAGCTTGAGGAGACGTACCGGGGAATAAAAGAGGTGAAGCACAAATTAGAAGAAGTGGAAGAAGGGATGAGCGAAATTAAGAAGCGACGGAGAGGGGATAAGAAAGAAATAAAAGAGGAGATAAAAGAATTGGTCCAAAGTCTGTGTTCGGATCGTGATGATGTGCTCATTAACCGGATGAGGGATTCGCAGGTGATGGAGGAGAAGCGAAGAGGAAGAGGACCCGGTGTAAGTGGTGACCAATATGGTCGTGCGTATGATGCGCCAGGGGATTTAAGAAGCTTGGGGGTCGAGATGGACCCGGGTGTTCGTGAGAGGCCGTTGGTGAAGTGTGCGACAGGTCTGGTGTGCGAAAGAGGAGGTGTGCGAGAAAGTCCGACTCTGGGGTGTGTGAGGAAAAAGTGTGTACCAAGGAGTGAGTGTGCTGGCGAGAGTGAGTCGGTCGTAGCGTGTGTGCGAGGGAGCACATGGAAGCGCGGTGTGGTGAGTGTTACAGAGGGTGTAACGGGAGAGTGTGCGCGAGAAAGGTGTGTGACGGACAGGTGCATGGGGAAAGAGTGTGCTGTCAAGAGTAAGGGTGAGTGCGTTGTCACGAGTGGAGGTGAAAGTAGTGAGAGTGACATGGAGCGTGAGTTAGTTGTGACAGGTGAGCGAGGATGTACACCTGGGATGGAAGGATGCACACCTGGAATGGTAGAGCGTGAGTGGGAATGCACGCTGGAGTTGGTGGTGAGGCACGTGGTTGGGTGTGCGAATGAGGGCACACCTGTGATTGTCACAGAGGAGGTGACCGAGGAGGGGGCGCGAAGAGGTGTATTGGTGAGGTGTGCGAGCAACGAATGTGTGCCAAAGTGTTCGGTGGTCAGGTGTGTGACCAAGGCTGTGAGTGGAATGGGTGTACCTGGGTGTGTAAGGAAGGGTACGAGGAGCATGGGCACAGCTGGATGTGTGAGCAAGGAACGGGCTGCGGGGTGTAAGCGTCCAGGTGAAGCATCGACGTTACACGGGTTAGAGGTTAGAGCGACTTTTAGCCGAAGCGGGCCCTCGGTGCGTGCCGGGCCTCGCTTTGAACGGCCGCGTCCAGGCTCCACTAGGTGGAGCGGGCAGCTGGATAGGAAGGGTCGTCATGGCGACCACTTTTTGGTGAGACGTGCCGGCAGGTCTAGATCGGGGCATTGGATGGCTCCACGCCGAGGTGGTGTGTGGGATCTCGGCACGGGTAAGCCCCCGTCCCTGCACCGAGTGCCGGACGCATCCCGCCGCAGGCACAAAACAACCAGCATCCATTGCTTGGCTTTACGAAGCCGGGCTTTGGACAGGAATTGGCGCACCGAGAGGCAGTAGTGAGTAGACTGGGTGATGAGGTTAGTGTTTTGGACCCAAAATTAGAGAAAAACAAAATTTGATGATTGGCAAGGGATTGGCAGTAGTGATTGGCAGATGATGGGCAGTGATTGGCAAATTTTTGATTTGTTGAAATTTGATGTGCAAAATTGGTAGTGAGAGGCCCCCGATGTGGTGGGATGGCAAATCCACCATCCTTCCCATGTGGGGGGCAAAGGAGCACTAGATTATGGGGTGTATGGCAGTGAAAACTAGCCCGGGTGGGTTAGGATATGGTGTGTAGGGATCTAGCGAGGATTGACATTAGGTGACGATAAGGTTAGTTAGTGACTGATACCTGTAGTGGGGACGCAGGTAGATTAGAGTGGATGATAATGACGTGGGAGCGCAATAGTTTAAAGGGACGACTGGGAAGCGCAAGTTTCAGAAGGGAGTAGTTAGCTGAGATGATGCTGTGTGTGTGAGGATTGAACAGGTGTGATTGCACAGGTGTGCAACTGGACAGGTGTGTGGAGTAGTGTATGAGTAGTGAGTGTGTGGATCAGCGCGAATGCGCTTGGGGAGAGAAGGGTGCAGGTGGCACCAGGTGTGAGAGCACAGGTGTGCAGGTACAGGTGTGTGGAGAGAGTTGGAGTAAGTGGTACGGAGTGGTGTGCATGGTGCGAAGGTGTGGATGGGGGAAGAGTGGACCCCCTTTCACGAGCACCCGGGGCGGGTAGTGTAAGTGTTAGGTAGAGGGTGCAGGTAAATTGTGGTTGAATATTGGCATTTGTGGTGCGGTTGCAGAATGGTGTTGTGAATGGGTGCATTAGTGTTGTGGAAATGGCTGGGCGTGTAGCCTGTTAGTGTGTGTAGTTGGTTGGGCACTCCACCACTGTGAGGATGTCGGCCAGGTGAGGCCGCAGGTGGGCTCTGGGAGCCGGTAGAGTTGTGGATGGGGCCCGAGGATCCGGAGGATGGACCCGGGTAGCCCAGTGCCAGAGAGGGCACCGAGTGGGGAGAGTGCCAGAGGGCCTTCCCCAGGTAGTTAGGTTAGGGCAAGGAGCAGGTAAGCTCGGAGGCAACTGCAGTGGTGGAGGTGTGCAGGTGGGTAGACCCACTGGGAGAGGTACACGCCGCAGCCCAGAAATTGTGCGAGGGCACCGGGAGATGAATCGGGGGAGTGAGACCCCAAATTGAAGAGCACCACAGTTTGGCCAATGGGAATTGGTTTTTAGAACCCATAGTGTAAGAGGGCCAATGGTTTGGCCGGAGAAAGACCCCGGGTAGTGTAAAGTTGTTAAAGTCATTTAGGAAATAGTTAGGATTGATGAACCTGTCGCACCATACGCAGCCACTTACCTGTGGTGATGATGATGACTCCACACCTGTGTTTTCTTTGTTTGTTGCAGGAAATGAGATTGCTGTGTGGATTTGTGAGACGCATCACGACGTGGATGAGACATTGGGGTGATTCCATCTCTCCCTCCCTAGGAGGGACTGATGATGAATTGGTAATGGCAAATTTTGATGTTGAGTTGGAGATGGCAAATTTTGATGAGAGTTGAAAATGGCAAATTTGATTGGTTAGGAGGGAGAGAAGACGAATTTGGTTTATGGGAGGAACGGGGAAGACAGTAGGGATGTTTGTCGATTTGTAAAGTAGATGTTTATGAGTAGTGTTGTGTTGTGTGGATGCAGTAAGGGGTAAGGGAGGGGCCATGTAGGTTACCTGGTGGGGGGGGGGGCGTACGATAGGAACGTACCTGTCTCACCTGGTTCCCATGTGCCCCCAGTGTGCATTACCTTACATTGCGTGCACTTTTGCGCCCTTACCACCTTACTCACTTGTCTGCTTCTTTTGTCTCCCACCTCCGAGGATCTGGCTTTGGGGTAGAGAGAGAGGAGAGAGAGGTGCTGGCTGCGCAGTTGTGGGCCTGCACTTTCGCTGTTCGCTGCCTGGATCGGTACACCATATGGACCGCAATGTTTGTGGCCACCCACAATGGACCGCAGTTCGTTTGCGGCCAAGCACCACCCGGGGATGGACCTATGGGTCAACGTGGCACCTATGCCATACAGGTGAACCACTTTTAACACCACCAAGTGCACCACAAGAAGAGCAAGAGACACCTGCAGGGTTAGGGGTTGTTGAAGTTATTTTTATTCCAATGAACAATGGTGACTGCACCGATTGGTGGTGGGGTGGTGCTTTTGATGCGCGGGAAGGGTGCTCTGCACGTTATTAAAGGCCGTCGGCCACAGAGCACTCGTGGGTTGGTGTATCGATGTTGGCAAGCGCGCTCTCTCTATGCATAACATCTGCATGTGTTCCTCCAAAAACAGGTCCTGGATCGTAGTGTAAATAGCAGCGTAGTCTTGTAAATAATGCTCCCTACCGGCTGTATGTTTAGTTTGAGAATTCTTTCCGGATTCGGTTATCCTGTGGGTGTGTTTCTGTGAGGAGAAGGGTGCAACGTCGCAGGGGGACATATTTACTCATTTGTGAGTATCTGTAAAACTGTCGCACTCAGGGTAGAGTTAATAGTAGAGGGAACTACATTGCGTGCCACACTAAAGTAGGTAAAAATTTATCGGGTCGGGACGCCCCGAGGGTAGAGAAGGGTGCAATGTTGCGAATATGGAATTTGACCTCCATATCCGCTTGTAAATATTCCCCTATCTTCTCCGATACTCCCCAACTCTCCCCTTACCCCATTCCCTAGTCCCATTGTCTGTAAACAACACCCATTAGAGCCGATCTTCCCCTTCATTCCCCCATTAAATGTCGTGCCCAGGTCCCCCGCACCACACGTAGACCATTATAGGACATCTTGCTAGTTATTCTTAATCTATGTCAGTTAAGGACTTGTTTCCATTAATTATGACTCTTCGTTGCACCAGAATGTGATGATATGGCACCAGTAGGAGTTTAGGACCTTCCCATACCTCCCCGCATCTCTTCCCATCATCTCAAGCTCCAACAACAACCACAACAACAGCGGCTTTGCGTCCTCACTCCGGCTCGGTTGGCCGCCATTGAACATGTGCTCGACGGGGTTACCCAGAAGGGGGCTCCCTGTCGGCCCCTCGTCAAGGGCGGAGCCGGTAACCCCCGCACCCAATGAGAAGCCATGGGCCGATGCCATATGGGGCGGAGCTAACGAGCGAGGGCGTGACTCCCCGCCGGATATACGCGGCCACGCGCCGGATGTGACGTCAGATGCGCCCCGAGCTTGGAAGGAAAAGACGCCACCCTCCCGAGCGCTGAGCGACCTCCCCGCATCTGCTGGACACCACCGTACGTGATTCTGTCCCTGAGCCAGGTGCACCTGAGCCATCGACTGCCGCTTTCCTTGCCATCAAATCCCGTGTGAGTCAGCGTTGTCCCGTTTATCTGTGGTCTGTCTAGGGTTAATATAAGTGTGTTTAAGTGCCCACCTTCCTATGTTTCCCTCTTGTCCCTGTAATCTAAACCTTCCGCAATTGTAATAACAACCTTTGAAAATCGAAACCCTGGTGTCGTATTGTGTCATTATAACCCAGCCGGGTGTCTTCTCTTTCCAATTGAGCCAGCATAGCGCGGCTTCGTCGACGTTCGAGTACAATCGGGTAACTTGTACGGATACGGCGGCCATCCCGCTCGGCCCACCATACCATCAAAGTCGTATCTGTAACAATATATATATATATATATATATATATATATATATATATATATATGCATAAGGTATACAAACACATTCACATACACTTGATAACTGCTACAGAGAGTTGGATCCAAAGCAGATATACAAATCCGGAAATTTTCAATAGAGACAGCTTACCAGAGATTCGCCCATGCAGTTGGTCTGTAGTTGAAGCTGGCTCGCGTGCCTCAATCTCCCCAGTCCGGTGGGACAAGTTCAGTGGCTCGTCCTGCCGGAGCCCAGATTTGTTGAGCCTTGTGCTGGTGGTGGGATTGGTGGAGGATGGCAGGACAATCGAGTCCAATGAGGTGAGCTCCGCGTCGGTTCGATGCGGTGGAGATGATATGACTGAGGGAGCTGGGACAAGTAGCCGAACTGGAGTAGAGCTTCCAGTTGGGTCTGAAGTAGTGTGTTTTAATTGGGCTACAGGGTATGAGGAATCCATGGCTAGAGGGAACACAGATAACGATATGAATGACAAGAAGCACCACACTGTTCTCGAGAAGTGAATGGTTTGACATTCCTTCCTGAGCACATGTCGGTGCTGGGATCCCAATAGTCAGGTTCACGATGTTTTTTCGTTCAAAATCATGGTAGATTAGCAAACCTATACATTTTTGGAAACGTTATTACATGGAAAATCTGAAAATCAATGTTTACATTTGCCAATTCCGACCAATTCGATTCGACCAATTCGACCAATCGACCAATTCCATTCGACCAATTCGACCAATCGCTTCGATCGACCATTCGACCAATTCGATCGATTCGATTCGATTCATCGAATTCGATTCGATCGACCAATTCGATTTGCCAATCAATTTGACCGACCTTTGCTTGTGTGGAACGGACTGAAAACGATGCGGACTATATTGTCGGATACGACACACAGGACAGTGATGACGAACTCTAAATGGCATATTCTGTAATCGTGTATGTTTGATGCCATTGACTGCCTGTGTATATTTTGTCATTGACTGCCTGTGTAAATGTGAAGTTATACTGACTGCATGTGTATATATGATTTTGCTGACTGCCTGTGTATGTTTGGTGATATGAATTATTGTGACACATTTTGATGTTATTAACTGCCTGTACAAAATGATAACATGTATTTGATTATGCAACTTATCGCGAATATAAAGACAGTATTTTGCAATTCAAAACCTTTGATTCGTGTCTTACCATTCCCCATAGCACTAATTTGATACTTTCATTGGATTCCTTGTCCCTGAAAATATAGGTTTAGTATATTTTTAAAAGTTTTTAGGGTAATTAGAGGCAGAAATAGAACAAAATATGTATTTTACAGTGGCCATTTTGAAAATTCAAAATGGCCGCCATACAGGTATCTCTCCAAATGTAAACATTGATTTTTAGTTTCCTTATGCAATAACCTTTCCAAAAATGTATAGGTTTGCTAATCTACCATGATTTTGAACGAAATATAATTTATTGACATAGTGAACCTGACTACAAGATGAAATCCATTATTACAAGTCGACAATGTGTTCATTCATACATTGTCTACTCATGTCCGTGTTATTCATGGAATACATTGATGTCTGTGCTTTAGAGGATTAATATACATTTCTAAGACATTGGTTGTATATCATCATTTCGTATGCAGCACATCGTTGCGGATTTGAAACATGTATGAGCAGGAACATGTAATTTGTTCATAGTGCCGGCAAGTGAAACACAACGTGGAATCTTAATGTCCAGCACCTCGAGTGCCAGCAGACAGGACACTGCTTTAAGCAGTGAAGCCGCTTCAATATTTCGCTATGTTCTTCCTTCAATCTGTCCGTCAAAAATGAAGAAAAAGAACCTTTCAACCCACCATGTTTAAGTCTAAAGGGTAATTCCAAAGGGTTCTATAGGGTATTTCTGAAGGGGTCTAAAGTGCAATTCTAAAGGGTTTCATTCGTTTCTAGGCTTTTCTTATTTCATATTAAAAATGCCAAACTGAATCGCTTCCTTCAGACACGGGTGCCTGTCCGAAGGAAGCTAGCCTACTCGAGATCAGCTGAGAGTGACGCAATTGCAGTTCGCCGAGCATAGGGATGGGGTACTGTATGACACAATGTGGAATTATGTGCAAAAAGGAAGATCGTTTCCAGAGCATTTGACATGCCATTTGTCAAAATGGGAAACAGGATGGGGCACAAAACATTGCTTTGTGGAACTCTGACTTCTACTGGGAGAGCGGAAGAGGGGTCCATTGATGTCAACATCATGATTGTGTGAATGGTGGAAGTCAGAAAACCAGGAATGAAGCAGCCTTTTAGGCCACAGGCAGAGCGCTTAAAGGGGAAACCAAATGCAAATTAATTTTTCTGAAAATCATTAATCATGGTCAAATTTGAAGGGATAAAAATTTTTTTTTTTTTTTTGCCAATCCCGAAAGTGTCGAAAAAGCCCTAAACTCCGAAAGTGTCGATTTTAGCCAATGACGTCACACTGAGAACCCACCTTGATCCAAATGGCGACTTACATAGAGAAACGGTGTATTTTGAGCTTGGATTCTGATATCGATTCCACTGAAGGAGCTGGGCTCCAACGCGAGTTGAAAGAATTGACGCGACCAAAGATGGAAATTCGTCCGAGTAGGTTTAATAAATGTATCACACTCGGGTACTCTGAAAAGCCCGTTTATCGGGCAGCAATATATATACACATTTATGTCGGGAAGTTTGCCCGGCAAAAGCTATACCGGGCATGCCCCGGTATCAAGGGCGAGCCTTGGAAAGGCGAGTCTGGACCTGCCCGGGCGTGTTTGGCTGCGGCCTGGCAAGTCGAGGCTGGGCGTGCCCGGGCGCTCTGGACGAGCACTGGAAAGGCGATAGCGGGCATGCCCGGACGCTCTGGGCGAGCCCTGGAAAGGCGATAGCGGGCATGCCCAGACGCTCTGGGCGAGCCCTGGAAAGGCGATAGCGGGCATGCCCGGACGCTCTGGGCGAGCCCTGGAAAGGCGATAGCGGGCATGCCCGGACGCTCTGGGCGAGCCCTGGAAAGGCGAGAGCGGGCATGCCCGGGAAAGACGAGACCGGGCGTGCCCAGGAGGTTCGGGCGTGCCCGGGAACAGTGAGTCCGGGCATGCCCGGGAGAGGCGCGTCTGGCCGTGTTCTGGCCGGTGCAAGGCGATTGTGTGCATCCAGCGGTAACCGCTACACACGCCCCTCCAGAATCGACCTGCACCGGCAGGGTCAATTTAAGGGGGGTCCGGATGACCCGGCCGAAGCGACCCCTGGAGGGTCGTGGGGAGGGGTCCGACGTGGTGGTGGGTGGTCGAGCGGGGGGAACTGTGGACGGGGGGCGGCCTCGCCGCGGAGGAAGGGCCAACCGTGGTGGTCGGTCGACGTCCATGTGCGCCGGTTTGAGGCGGTCCACAGAAATCCGGTCCGGCCGGCCGCCGAAGTCGACGATGAAAGACTTGTCGCCCCGTCGCAGGACCCGGAAGGGCCCGTCGTACGGCGGCCGGAGTGGCCCCCGGTGCGCGTCATGACGC
Source organism: Myxine glutinosa (assembly GCF_964187855.1). Lineage (NCBI taxonomy): Eukaryota > Metazoa > Chordata > Myxini > Myxiniformes > Myxinidae > Myxine > Myxine glutinosa. Next base: position 26,146,645 of record NC_136268.1, on the reverse strand, counting down.
ACAAAGACGTACTCCGCTGTGCGAAGCGCCGGGGGTACGTAGGACTGGGGGCCACCGTGGCGGGACGTCGGCACGGGGGCAAATCGTCGGGCGGCCTCCTGGAGGTCCGAGCGCTGGCGAGTGGCGGACCAGGGACTGGTAGCGTCGGGCACGAATTCGCCCGGGACGCGGAGCGGCTGGCCGTAGACGAGCTCGGCGGCGGACGCCTGGAGGTCTTCCTTGGGGGCCGTGCGAAGGCCCAAAAGGACCCACGGCAGCCGGTCGGCCCAAGCGTCGTCCTGAAGGCCGGCCATGAGTGCGGCCTTCATGGAGCGGTGAAACCGCTCGCACAACCCATTGGCTTGGGGGTGGTAGGCCGTGGTGCGGTGCAGCGTGACCCCCAACGAACGGGCGACCGCGCCCCAAAGCTCAGACGTGAACTGTGGGCCGCGGTCGGACGAGATGTCCGCTGCTGCGCCAAAGCGCGCGACCCAGGTGGCGATGAACGCCTGCGCCACGTCGGCGGTGGTGGTGGAGGTGAGGGGCACGGCCTCCGGCCACCTGGTGGTCCTGTCCACCATGGTGAGCAGGTGGGTGAACCCCCGCGAGGGGGGCAGGGGACCCACCAGGTCCACGTGGACGTGGTCGAAACGCCGTTCAGGCACGGTGAAAGGTGCCAGCGGGGCCTGGGTGTGGCGGTGGACCTTGGCTCACTGGCAGGCCGTGCAGGCGTTGGCCCAGTCGCGGATGTTTCGTCGAAGGCCGTGCCAGACGAAACGCGCCGACACCAGCTTCTGAGAAGCTTTCCGGCCCGGGTGAGAAAGGCCGTGGATGGAGGCGAAGATGCGGAGCTGCCAGGAAACGGGCACGATGGGGCGAAGCTGGCCCTGGGAGACGTCGCAGAGCAGGACGGTGCCCGCGAAGGGGATGTCGGCCAGGCGGAGGCCCGTGTCCGCCGCGCGGAGTGCCTGCACCGAGGCGTCGGTGGTCTGGTCGGCCGCCATGAGCGCGAAGTCCACGCCGAGGTGGACCGCGTTCGCGCTGGCCCGCGAAAGGCAGTCGGCCACGGCGTTGTCTTTGCCGGCGACGTGCTGGATGTCCGTGGTGAACTCCGACACAGCGGAGAGGTGGCGCTGCTGGCGGGCCGACCACGGCTCCGTGACCTTAGCCATTGCGTAGACCAACGGCTTGTGGTCGACGAAAGCCGTGAACGGGCGGCCCTCCAGGAGGTGTCGGAAATGGCGAACGGCCAGGAATAGCCCGAGCAGCTCGCGGTCGAACGTGCTGTAGTTTAACTCGTTCGGCCGGAGTTGCCGGCTGAAAAAAGCGAGTGGCTGCCAAACCCCGTCCACCCATTGCTCATGGACGGCGCCCACCGCATAGTTGGAGGCGTCCGTAGTGAGGGCGATGGGCGCGTTGAGCACCGGGTGAGCCAGCAGCGTTGCGTCGGCGAGGGCCCGTTTGGCGCTGGCGAAGGCCGCGTCCATGGCCGCGGACCAAACAATGTCATGCTTGGCCGGCTTGCCCCGGAGGGCCTCGTAAAGGGGCCGCATGAGCTGAGCAGCGCGGGGCACGAATCGGTGATAAAAATTCACCATGCCGAGGAACTCTTGGAGGGCCTTGATGGAACGGGGACGCGGGAACGTGGTGATGGCCTCGACCTTGGTCGGCAGCGGCACGGCCCCGGTCTTGGTGATGCGGTGGCCCAAAAAGTCAACGGTCGTCGCGCCGAAGTGGCATTTGACCGGGTTGACAATTAAGCCGTGCTCGCTGAGGCGACCGAACAGTGTTCGGAGGTGGAGGAGGTGCTCGGCGCGGGACGTGCTGGCGACGAGGATGTCATCCAGATAGACGAAAAGAAACGGCAGGTCGCGCAGCACGCCGTCCATCAAGCGCTGGAACGCCTGGGCCGCGTTCTTGAGGCCAAACGGCATCCGCAAAAATTCGAACAGGCCAAACGGCGTGATGACGGCCGTCTTCGGGACGTCGGCCGCCCGGACAGGTACCTGGTGGTAGCCCGGTATCAGGTCAATTTTCGAAAAGATGACCCGTCCCGCCAAACGGGCGGAAAAGTCCTGAATATGCGGGATCGGGTACCTGTCGGGGGTGGTAGCGTCATTGAGACGGCGGTAGTCGCCACACGGGCGCCATCCACCCCCCGGCTTTGGCACGATGTGCAGTGGCGAGGCCCACGCGCTATCGGAGCGCCGCACGATGCCGAGGTGCTCCAACGCGTCGAATTCGGCCTTCGCCACGGTGAGCTTGGCTGGGTCGAGGCGGCGGGCCCTGGCGTAGACCGGCGGGCCCGTAGTGGGTATGTGGTGCTCGATCCCGTGCCGCACCGCGACGGCCGAAAACGTCGGCCGCGTGAGGGCCGGGAATTCCACGAGCAGGCGAGCGAACTCGTTCGTTGCCGGGAGGGTGCACGCCAGTTCGGTCGGCGCGGAGCTGCTCATTGTGCACGCCAGGGAGCTGAAGGTCTCGGCGTGGACAAGGCGACGTCGTTTGACGTCGACCAGCAGCCCGTGCGCGCAGAGGAAGTCGGCGCCCAGCAAAGCCACGGGGACGCTGGCGGTAACAAAAGTCCATTGAAAGCGCTGGCTGCCGAAGCAGAGGGTGACGACGCGTGGGCCGAAAGTGCGTATGGCCGAGCCATTAGCAGCGACCAAAGAGGGGCCGCAAACTGCGTCTAGCCTGTCCTGCTCGGAGGCGGGTATGACGCTCAGTTGGGCGCCGGTGTCGCACAGGAAACGCCGCCCAGACGCTTTGTCCCGAATAAACAGCAAGTTGCCCGAGTGGCCGGCGCTCATGGCTGGGAATGAACGCCGGCCCGGCCGTTTCCCGACCTGCCGAAAGTGCACGGGGGCCGGCACGTCCGAGCCTTGTGTCCGAACCTGGCGTGGTAATAACACCACGCCCGGTCAGGTGGAGGCCCCGGCCGTCGTGTCGGAAGCGGGCGGTGCGGCGTGGCAGCCGCCAGTTGCACCGGCAGTTCAGCCTCTAACCGCGCAGGGCACTCGGGCGTCGTGGGCGTCGCCTCGGACGGCGGCGGGCTCCAGGTAACTGCGCCGATGTGCTGGCCCGCCGAGGAGATCTTATCGGCTTCCCTGGCGAGGGCGCGGGAATCCGTGATCAACGTGCCAGCCAGGGCGAGGCGTACCGCGCCGGGTGAGGCAGCTGGCGAAGGAGCAGCTCGCGGAACAGAAAATCCGGAGAGTGCTCACCGAGCAACGAGAGCATATAGTCCATGCGCTCGGACGGGCGCGTGTCGCCGAGCTCGGGCAGGTCAAGCAGGCGCCGTGCGCGTGCTGCCGGTGAGAGGGCGAAAGCGTCGAGGAGGAGTGTCTTCAGCGCGTCGTATTTGTCAGCAGCCGGCGGGTGCTGGAGAAGGCTCAAGGCGCGGGCCGCGGTGGCGGAACCGAGCGCCGCCACAACATGGTGGAAGCGGGTGTCGTCCGCGGTGATGCCTCGCAGGGCGAACTGAGAGTCCGCCTGAGCGAACCAAACAACCGCGTGAGCCTCCCAGAAGGTAGGCAGTTTAAGCGTCACTGCCGTATCCATGTCGGTAGGTCACCAATGAAGGAGCTGGGCTCCAACGCGAGTTGAAAGAATTGACGCGACCAAAGATGGAAATTCGTCCGAGTAGGTTTAATAAATGTATCACACTCGGGTACTCTGAAAAGCCCGTTTATCGGGCAGCAATATATATACACATTTATGTTGGGAAGTTTGCCTGGCAAAAGCTATACCGGGCATGCCTGGGTATCAAGGGCGAGCCTTGGAAAGGCGAGTCTGGACCTGCCCGGGCGTGTTTGGCTGCGGCCTGGCAAGTCGAGGCTGGGCGTGCCCGGGCGCTCTGGACGAGCACTGGAAAGGCGATAGCGGGCATGCCCGGACGCTCTGGGCGAGCCCTGGAAAGGCGATAGCGGGCATGCCCGGACGCTCTGGGCGAGCCCTGGAAAGGCGATAGCGGGCATGCCCGGACGCTCTGGGCGAGCCCTGGAAAGGCGAGAGCGGGCATGCCCGGGAAAGACGAGACCGGGCGTGCCCGGGAGGTTCGGGCGTGCCCGGGAACAGTGAGTCCGGGCATGTCCGGGAGAGGCGCGTCTGGCCGTGTTCTGGCCGGTGCAAGGCGATTGTGTGCATCCAGCGGTAACCGCTACACCACCGTCATTAGCAATTCTGAAGATTCGCAGTATGTGTAAACTGATCAGTGGGATTTTGAAGAAATTATTGGAGACAATTGGTGATGTATAATGCTTTCGGGGGAATTATGGAGCTGTATCGTTTTGAGCCTTATGTGAGCGATTCAGATGAACATGGTGACGACAATGGAGGTGTTAGTGAAGATGAAAACGCCGGTCGAATGTTCACGACAGATTGGTAGGTTTTGTTTTTCCTTTCAATTGTCAGTTTATAAGGGATTTTTCATTAATTAACAAATCAGTTATATTACTCCAAAATAAATATGATACGGCACAGACATGGCAAGACAGCACGGACAACACTCAGGGGCATTGGGACACCACCCAGGCACACTCGGACACCACCGACACAATGCGTGACGGATGCTTTGTCCCACAGTCGCAGGTTGACCCGCGTCCTGTATGTTACAGGACAGCCCCGTATCATACTTTCCCGTGACGCCATTTGTAGTTGTGGTCGTGTCCATGTCCTGCCCCAGTGGAGGGGGGAGTGGTGCTAGGAGGGAAGCTGGGGTGGGGGGTGGGATGGGCTGGGGAGGGGCAGGCCATCACAGGTGTTTCATTAACTGCTCAAATTGTACATGCACATGTGCTGGTAGCTGGGTAGAGATGGTCTTAAAGTTTCGAGTGATGGCTGTTTCTTTTGCTTAGTCATGTGGATGGCATCCTCTCTCAATCATGGCAGATAACCACGATATCTATAGCCATCTCTGTTGTTTCATATCAATGCTCTGTAAAATGTTCCAAGCGCAAAAATGAACATTTTGTAGGGCCGATCCACACTTGGGTATTTTGGACAAACGTCGTCCAATTTCTGGCAAAATTAGGGTCTTTCAGCCATTGGTGCAGCAGGAAACCATCTCGTTTTGTATTACTACAACCACCAAGGATGTATCAACCTGGCATATTTGTGTAAAATCGAAAATTATTCACCGTTTGAGTTAGATCATACTGCAATGCAACCCGTAGCCTGTACGGATATGGCGGTCGACTTCTGAGTCTGACATCACGGCCGTGAAGAAGACTATGATTTCGACTTTTCATCGCAAAATTACCTACTTTATAAATCAGAAAATGACACATCATGTCTATATAAATGAATGAATGATCGTTTTAAGGCCATTTTCCCCGCTAGAGTGGGGGTTAGCCTTGCGGGCCCCATGACAATCATGGTTCCCTGTTTTGAGGCAATGTTTTTATGGCCGGATGCCCTTCCTGACGCCAACCCTTGGTCGCCTTTTACGATGCGCAGGGATATGGTGTACCTATTCTAAACCGGGGTACACACCGGGATTAGTTGTCTATGTTGTTTATTAGTCTATGTTGTAGGATATCAAGGGATAGATTTGCATTGCGGTGGTCTGAGCATTTAAGTTCTCCTTTAACCCGAGAATGCATGGCTTGGGTCCAATGGACCCAACTGCCCAATATAATGCTTTTGAGCCATGTATCCTGAGGTTAACAAGCAAAGCAGGATGTCAGGCTGTCGAATGCCTGAGCAGCACACACATTGATGTCTCCCCCCATATGCGAAACCCCAGGGTGACAGTTTATAGCTTGGTCGACATTCAAACCCAGGCTAGACAGCTCAGTGGCCAATCCGCATATACCTTTAGGCTACCTTGTAAGCCCTGCACCAATAATGGTGTTTATCACACCATTATTTCATGAGATCAGGAGAAGTGGTGGAAGTATTGGTCAGAAGAAGAGTGGACATATGTTGTGTGCAAGAGATGAGATGGAAGGGAAGTGGTGTGAGAATGGTGAAGGGTAGGCAGGGACAGAAATACAAGTTTGTGTGGCAAGGGTGCCTGGAGGGTGTGAATGGTGTTGGTGTCCTGTTTTCTGAGGAGTTTGTAGACAGTGTGGTGAGTGTGACTAGAGTGAGTGATAGGTTGATGATGGTGAAAATGATGATTGGAAAGCTCTTGGTGAACGTCATCTCGGGATATGCTCCGCAGGTTGGTCGAAGCGATGAAGAGAAGGACAAGTTCTGGTGTGCGATAGAGAAGCTGATGGAAAACGTGAAAGATGAGGAAGTTGTTGTGGTAGGAGGAGACCTAAATGGACATGTGGGAAGGAGTATGGATGGTTTTGACGGAGTTCATGGGGGTTACGGATATGGTGTAAGAAATGGAGAAGGTGAAAGGATTTTGGAGTTTGCTGATGGAGCTGATTTGTTGATTTGTAATACTCAGTTCCAGAAAGAGGATAATAAGCTTGTTACATACACGTCAGGTGGGTCGACGACAACCGTTGACTACCTGATGGTGCGTAGGCGAGATAGGGGGCACCTCTGGGACACAAAGGTGATCCCGGGGGAGGAGGCTGTTTCACAGCACCACTTGGTTGTCTGCGACGTAAGGGTGAAAGGTGCGAGGAGAGCTCGGCGGGTCAAGTACCAACCGAGAATGAAGGTGTGGAGGTTGAAAGAGGTGACAGTAAGGGAGGCATTAAAAGAGAGGCTGAGTAGGGTCGAGGATGATGTGGTTGAGCTTGAAAGTGGTTGGATGTCAATGAAAGCTAGTCTGTTGGGAGCCGTTGGTGAGGTATGTGGATGGACAAAAGGACCACCGAGGCACTCGGAAACATGGTGGTGGGATGATGAAGTTGGAAAGAGGATTGACGAGAAGAGGAATAAGTTCAAGGAGTGGCAGAAGGCGAAGGGTACGGGAGCAGAAACAGCAGAGCATGAAAGTTATAAGGCAGCCAGGAAGGCTGCAAAGAAAGAGGTAGCAAAGGCACAGGAGGCATGTAGGAAAATGTTCGGAGAACGCTTGGATTCGGAAGAGGGTCAGAAAGCAGTATTCAGGATTGCAAAGCAGATAGCGAAAGTGAGGTGTGATGTGATGGGGGTGAGTTGCTTGAAGGATGAAGTGGGACAAATCGTTGTCGACCCAGATGGAATTAAAGGAAGATGGAAAAGATATATGGAAATGCTGTTGAATACAGAGAATGAATGGGATGGCAACATAGAGAGTAACCCAGTTTTAGGACCAGCAGAGAAGATAACTGAGAAGGAAGTTGAGGAAGCGATAAAAGCAATAAAAAAAAATTAAAAAAACACCTTTAGAGGCCATTTTTCCCCGCAATGCGGGGGTTGGCCTTTTTCGGGAACCGTGGTTGTTGTTGTTTTTCGGTCCCCTTTTTGAAGCAATGTTTTACGGCCGGATGCCCTTCCTGACGCCAACCCTTTTTGCCGCCTTTAACGACAAGCAGGGAATTACCAGTGAACTGGTACTCAATTTGCCGACCTCGGAAGGATGACAGGCTGAGTCAACCCCCCTGGTGTTAATTCAGCGATCGACCGGGATTCGAACCCAGGATCCTAGGATCCTAAGCCGGCACCCTAGCCGCTAGCCCAACACTAACACAAGCGATAAAAGCAATGAAGGGTAGAAAAGCGGGAGGGCCGACGGGAGTTGTGGGAGATATGTTGAAGGCAGCAGGAAGTTGGGGTGTGAAGAGAATGACAGAGATCTGTAATCTGGTGGTGAAAGAAGGCCGCATTCCAGTGGATTGGGAACTGAGTACCCTCGTCCCTCTATACAAGGGGAAAGGTGACCCTCTGGAGTGTGGCTCGTACCGAGCGATAAAGTTATTGGAGCATGGAATGAAGGTATTGGAAAGGGTGTTGGAGAGGAGGATAAGGAAGAAAGTGAAGATCGACGAAATGCAGTTTGGATTCATGCCAGGAAGAGGAACGACAGACGCGCTTTTCATTGTGAGGCAGTTGCAGGAGAAGTACATGGAGAAGAGGAAGAAGTTGTTTCTTGGGTTTGTTGATCTGGAGAAAGCATTCGATCGGGTTCCACGCAAAGTATTGACATGGGCATTGAGGAAGTTAGGAGTGGAGGAATGGTTGATCAGAGTAGTGATGGCAATGTACAAAAGAGCGCGCACAGCTGTAAGGACGAAGGACGGGAACAGTGGTGAGTTTGAGGTGAAGGTGGGAGTGCATCAGGGGTCGGTACTAAGTCCACTACTATTTGTAGCTGTGATGGAGGTGCTGGCTCAGAACGTAAAGGAGGGTTTACCGTGGGAGTTGTTGTATGCAGATGATCTGGTGTTGATTGTGGAAAGTATGGATGGACTGAAGGAAAAGATGAACACATGGAAGGAATGTATGGAGACAAAAGGTCTGAAGGTGAATATCGGAAAGATGAAGGTGATGGCAAGTGGTAAAGCATGTGGTGAGGTGGAAAGAACTGGGAAGTGGCCCTGTGCTGTGTGTAGGAAGGGTGTCGGAGTGAACTCCATTCAGTGTACAATGTGTGCTGAGTGGGTTCATCAAAAATGTAGTGGTCTGAGAGGGTCATTAACCAGTGTGGCAGCTACATTCAAATGTAAGGTGTGCACAGAGGGAGCTGCAGATGGAGGAAATGTTGAGTTGGATCTTGGAGACGGTGTGAAGCTGGAAGGTGTGAAAACATTTTGCTACCTCGGAGACATGCTGAATGGAGAAGGTGGATCAGACTCGGCAACGGTTGCTCGAGTGAGATGTGCATGGAAGAAGTTTCGGGAATTGAGTGGCGTGCTGATGATGAGGGGAGTGTCGTTGAAGCTGAAGGGAAAGGTGTATGCTGCATGTGTGAGAAGTGTTATGATTTATGGGAGCGAGACATGGGTAATGAACGTAGAGCAGCAACGAAGGTTGGAAAGGGTGGAAATGCGAATGGTTCGACGGATGTGCGGAGTATCGTTGAGAGAGAGGAAGACAAATGATGAATTGCGAAAGATGATGGGAATAGAGCCTGTGATTGATGCTGTGAAGAGGAACAGGTTGAGATGGTTTGGTCATGTGTTGAGGAAGGATGAAAGTGACTGGTTGAGAAGAGTGATGGAAATGAATGTAGAAGGAAGTAGAAGACGGGGAAGACCGAGAAAGACTTGGCTAAAGATGGTGGAAGAAGAAATGCGGGCAAGGGGGTTAACAAGGAGAGATGCAGAAAATAGGGCAAAATGGAGAAGATTGTCATGGGGACCGCAAGGCTAACCCCCGCTCTAGCAGGGAAAATGGCCTTTAAAATGCATGTTGTTGTTGTTGTATCACAAGCTTCTTTCCTCTGTCTGCAGTTCCACTTTCAATTACAGTAAAACTTTGTCAATAAATAATAGGTTTCCATCTATTCCTGCTGGGTTGTGCTACAGCACAGCGAAATAAGAGGAAATTACTTTAATGAGGAAACATCCACTTAATGATAAGTTCCTGTTACTTCCTTGGTACAGTCGAGCTACCTTTGTGCATGGTTTGAAAGCTTTCACGAGGTTGTTATTTAACCACAGCTAGAAAAGTAATAGGTTTAAGGTGTCCACATCCCCAATAGCAAACAGGCAATGCACTGGGACAAAATTGCCCATATTTTATCTCGGTGGCATGTAGTGCGGAATTTATTTAATGCTTGGGATGGGCTGGTCGGATGGCCGAGATGTACGCACATTCAATTTGTCTCCAAGCTGTCTAGCCTAGGTTAAAATATCGACCCAGCTATAAACTGTCATCACGGTGTTCCACAGGTTGGGCGATTCATAAATGTGTGTGCTCGGAGGTCGGATCACATGGTGTCCTTCGCGAATAGTAGGCGATCTATCACCGGCACCCTGAACAAATTACAAATTCCTGTTCTAACCTACAGGGGGCACTGCATCAGCGGCACAGCCATGCCCACACTCCCAGCAATAGCGCAAATAGCATCCACAGGCTGTATACGAAATGAATGACTGAATACTGTGGGATGTAATAGGTTGTTCGTGTCTGGTTTGAAACATCATGGGGATCTCCAAGTCCAAAGTGCATTTAATAACTTAATGTGGAGTACTAACGTTTGGAATCACATCCTCAACGTTGTGCAACAACTTATTTCAAGTGCACCGATGCCACATGGTATGAGTATGAGTTGTGAGGAATACATCCTTATTTGTGTGGATAAACATCAAGTGCAGATTGCATCACAATCTGAGAGGAAGTATTAGTAACACCATCTTTTTCCCATCATGATTTTGTTTTTCAACTCTTTCCCATACACACTCAGTGTCTCCATCCCCTCTGTCCGATTATTCACCACTTTTGCATCTTGCTTTAATTCCCTCCTTATACCTTCTGTTTAATAAATAAATATATTGTAGCGGCTACCGCTGGGTTTTCACAATCGCCTTGCACCTATCAAGGACGCGGAGCGATCACCATGCCGGGCTCGTCCTCAACTTGCCAGGCCGCAGCCAGGACGCTGGGCCACGCCCCCTCTCGCCTTTCCTGGGCAAACGCTCCGGGATAATATGTATATATATTGCTGCCCGATAAACGGGCTTTTCAGAGTGCCTGAGTGTTTGGTTTGATTAAAGCAACTCGGATGAATTCCAGCTTTTTGTCGCGTCCATTCTTCCGATCGACGTGGGAGCCCCAGCTCCTTCATTGGTGACCTACCGACATGGACACGGCAGTCGCCCTTAAACTGCCTACCTTCTGGGAGGCTCACGCGGCGGTTTGGTTCGCACAGGCGGATTCCCTGTTCGCCCTGCGAGGCATCACGGCCGACGACACCCGCTTCCACCATGTGGTAGCAGCGCTCGGTTCGGCCACCGCGGCCCGCGCCCTGAGCCTCCTCGAGAGCCCGCCAGCCGCTGACAAATACGGCGTGATTAAGAAGCTTCTCCTCGACGCTTTCGTCCTCCCATCGGCGGAACGCGCACGGCGCCTGCTCGACCTGCCCGAGCTCGGCGACACGCGCCCTTCCGAGCGAATGGACTACATGCTTTCACTGCTCGGCGAGCACTCTCCGGCATTCCTGTTCCGGGAGCTGTTCCTCCGTCAGCTGCCTAACCCGGTACGCCTCGCCCTGGCAAGCACGACGATCACAGATCCCCGGGCCCTTGCCAGAGAAGCCGACAAGATCTCCGCCGCAGGACAGCGCATCGCAGCGGCGACATGGGACCCACCGCCGTCCGACGCAACACCCATGGCGCCCGAGCACCCGGCACGGTCGACGACCGAACTGCCGACGCAATTGGCGGCCGCTACACCGAGCCGACCACCTCCAGCACGACGACCGGGGCCTCCACCTGACCAAGCGTGGTGTTACTATCATGCCAGGTTCGGACAGAAGGCCCGGACATGCCGACCCCCGTGCACCTTCGGCAGGCCGGTAAACGGCCGGGCCGGCGTTCATTACCAGCCATGAGCGCCGGCCACACGGGCAACTTACTGTTCATCATGGATAAAGCGTCCGGACGGCGCTTCCTGTGCGACACCGGCGCCCAACTGAGCGTCATACCCACCTCTGACCAGGACAGGCAATCCGCGGTTTGCGGCCCCTCCTTGGTTGCGGCCAACGGATCGACCATCCGCACCTTCGGCCCGCGCAACGTCACCCTCTGCTTCGGCGGCCAACGCTTTGCTTGGACGTTTGTAACCGCAAACGTGCCCATGGCTCTGCTAGGCGCCGACTTCCTCTGCGCACACGGACTGCTGGTGGACGTCCAACGGCGTCGTTTAATCAACGCCGAAACCTTCAGCTCCCTGGTATGCACATTGAGCAGCTCCGCGCCGACCGAGCTGGCATGCGCCGTCCCGGCGGCGAACGAGTTTGCTCGCCTGCTCACGGAGTTCCCGGCCCTCACGCGGCCGACGTTTTCGGCCGTCGCAGTACGGCATGGGATCGAGCACCACATACCAACCACGGGCCCGCCGGTCTACGCCAGGGCCCGCCGCCTCGACCCAGCCAAGCTCGCCGGGGCGAAGGCCGAATTTGACGCGTTGGAACACCTCGGCATCGTGCGGCGCTCCGATAGCGCGTGGGCCTCGCCACTGCACATCGTGCCAAAGCCGGGGGGTGGATGGCGCCCGTGTGGCGACTACCGCCGTCTCAATGACGCTACCACCCCCGACAGGTACCCGATCCCGCATATCCAAGACTTCTCCGCCCGTCTGGCGGGACGGGTCATTTTTTCGAAAATTGATCTCATACGGGGATATCACCAGGTACCTGTCAGGGCGGCCGACGTCCCTAAAACGGCAGTCATCACGCCGTTCGGCTTATTCGAATTCTTGCGGATGCCGTTTGGTCTCAAGAACGCGGCTCAGGCGTTCCAGCGCTTTATGTACGACGTGCTGCGTGACCTGCCGTTCCTTTTCGTTTACCTGGACGACATCCTCGTCGCCAGCACGTCCCGGGCCGAGCACCTCCTCCATCTCCGAACACTGTTCGGGCGCCTCAGCGAGCACGGCCTCATCGTCAACCCGGCCAAATGCCACTTCGGCACGACGGCCGTTGATTTTTTGGGCCACCACATCACCAAGAACGGGGCCGTGCCGCTGCCAACCAAGGTCGAGGCCATCACCACGTTCCCGCGTCCCCGCATCATAAAGGCCCTGCAGGAATTCCTGGGAATGGTGAATTTTTATCACCGCTTCGTGCCCCGCGCTGCTCAACTCATGCGGCCCCTCTACGAAGCCCTCCGGGGCACGCCGGCCAAGCACGACATCGCCTGGTCCGCAGCAATGGATGCCGCCTTCCAAAGCTCAAAGCGGGCCCTCGCCGACGCAACACTGCTAGCTCACCCGGTGCTCAACGCTCCCATCGCCCTCACCACGGATGCCTCCGACTACGCGGTGGGCGCCGTACATGAGCAATGGGTGAACGGGGTTTGGCAGCCACTCGCTTTTTTCAGCCGGCAGCTCCGGCCGAACGAGCTCAAATACAGCACGTTTGACCGGGAGCTCCTCGGTCTACACCTGGCCGTCCGCCATTTCCGCCACCTCCTGGAGGGCCGACCTTTCACGGCGTTCGTCGACCACAAGCCGTTGGTTTACGCCATGGCCAAGGTCACGGAGCCGTGGTCGGCCCGCCAACAGCGCCACCTCTCCGCCGTGTCGGAGTTTACCACGGACATCCGGCACGTCGCCGGCAAAAACAACGCCGTGGCCGACTGTCTTTCCCGGGCCAGCGCGAACGCGGTCCACCTGGGCGTGGACTTTGCGCTTATGGCGGCGGACCAAACCACCGACACCACGGTGCAAGCCCTCCGGGCGGCGGACACGGGCCTCCGCCTGGCCGACATCCCCTTCGCGGACACTGTCCTGCTCTGCGACGTCTCCCAAGGCCAGCCTCGCCCCATCGTGCCCGTCACCTGGCAACGCCACATCTTCGCCTCCCTCCACGGCCTTTCCCACCCGGGCCGGAAAGCTTCCCAGAAGCTGGTGTCGGCGCGATTCGTCTGGCACGGCCTTCGTCGGGACGTCCGCGATTGGACCAGCACCTGCACGGCCTGCCAACGGGCCAAGGTCCACCGACACACCCAGGCCCCGCTGGCACCTTTCACCGTGCCCGAACGACGTTTCGACCACGTCAACGTGGATCTGCTGGGCCCCCTCCCCCCGTCACGGGGGTTCACACACCTGCTCACCATGGTGGACAGGACCACCAGGTGGCCGGAGGCCGTTCCCCTCGTCTCCACCACCACCGCCGACGTGGCGCAGGCTTTCATCGCCACCTGGGTCGCCCGCTTCGGCGCACCGGCGGACATCTCGTCAGACCGCGGACCACAGTTCACCTCCGAGCTGTGGGGCGCGGTCGCCCGCAACCTGGGGGTCAAGCTCCACCGTACTACGGCCTACCACCCCCAAGCAAACGGGTTGTGCGAGCGATTCCACCGCTCCATGAAGGCCGCGCTCATGGCCGGCCTTCAAGACGGCGGTTGGGCCGACCGGCTGCCGTGGGTCCTTTTGGGCCTCCGCACGGCCCCCAAGGAGGACCTCCAGGCATCCACCGCCGAGCTTGTCTATGGCCAGGCGCTACGCGTCCCGGGCGAATTCGTGCCCGACGCTACCAGTCCCTGGTCCGCAGCTCACCAGCGCTCGGACCTCCAGGAGGCCGCCCGACGGTTTGCCCCCGTGCCAACATCCCACCATGGTGACCCCCAGTCCTACGTCCCCCCAGCACTTCGCACAGCGGAGTATGTTTTTGTGCGTCACGACGCACATCCGGGGCCACTCCGGCCGCCATACGACGGGCCCTTCCGGGTGCTGCGACGGGACGACAAGTCGTTCGTCATCGACATCGGCGGCAGGTCGGACCGGATTGCGGTGGACCACCTCAAGCCGGCGCACGTGGACGTCGACCACCCACCACGGGTGGCCCTTCCGCCACGGCGAGGCCGCCCCCCGTCCACGGTGCCCCCCACTCGACCGCCCACCACCACACCGGACCCCCTCCCACGACCCGCCAGGGGTCGCTTCGGCCGGGTCATCAGGACCCCCCTCAAATTGACCCTGCCGGTGCAAGTCGATTCTGGGGGGACGTGTGTAGCGGCTACCGCTGGGTTTTCACAATCGCCTTGCACCTATCAAGGACGCGGAGCGATCACCATGCCGGGCTCGTCCAGGACGCCCGGGCAGGCTCGCCCTCAACTTGCCAGGCCGCAGCCAGGACGCTGGGCCACGCCCCCTCTCGCCTTTCCTGGGCAAACGCTCCGGGATAATATGTATATATATTGCTGCCCGATAAACGGGCTTTTCAGAGTGCCTGAGTGTTTGGTTTGATTAAAGCAACTCGGATGAATTCCAGCTTTTTGTCGCGTCCATTCTTCCGATCGACGTGGGAGCCCCAGCTCCTTCAATATTTTAAAAACGTATTCCTCCTCTTTTTCCTCCACACTCTCTCCATCAATTTAAAACTTTTTAAACATAATTTTTTTAATGTTCAATCTTCTCACATACTTGCTTCCAAATACCTTTCTCCCAGTCTGCTTTCCATTCTCCCATTTTGGATGACTCGTACACCCGTGCTTCGTCCACCATCGTGTCCATATCGCACTGTCTTTCTTCATGCCTTTAATCCTCGTTGCCATATCAATCCTGATGTCTGTCTTCATCGCTCTGACTTTGGAATCCTTAAATCCAACAGTTTTTGAACTGTGTGGGGCTACAGTGACAAACTCCATCACATAATTACCCCGACATCTACCTCCCCATGTCAACTTCACACCCCCAGGTTCCCCTACACTCACTCCACACCCCCCCCCCCATCCCCACCCCCACATCCACCCCCCATGTCAACTTCACACCCCCAGGTTCCCCTACACTCACTCCACCCTCCCCCCCACCCCCACGTCATCTTCACACCCAGGTTCCCCTACACTCACTCCAGACTCCCCCAACACCACTACTCAGCATCCCTCAAACATGCATCCATCCACCACATGCCATTCCTTGCTTTCCATCTCCCTCTCCTCTTCCCCAGACTTCTGCCCTCTCTTCTCTATCCAGCATCCCACCCCCTCTCTGCCTCCCTGGCGTCCCGCCTCCTCTCTGCCTCCCTGGCGTCCCGCCCCCTCTCTGCCTCCCTGGCGTCCCGCCCCCTCTCTGCCTCCCTGGCGTCCCGCCTCCTCTCTGCCTCCCTGGCGTCCCGCCTCCTCTCTGCCTCCCTGGCGTTCCGCCTCCTCTCTGCCTCCCTGGCGTCCCGCCTCCTCTCTGCCTCCCTGGCGTCCCGCCTCCTCTCTGCCTCCCTGGCGTCCCGCCTCCTCTCTGCCTCCCTGGCGTCCCGCCTCCTCTCTGCCTCCCTGGCGTCCCGCCTCCTCTCTGCCTCCCTGGCGTCCCACCTCTTCTCTGCCTCCCTGGCGTCCCACCGCCTCTCTGCCTCCCTGGCGTCCCGCCTCGTCTCTGCCTCCCTGGCGTCCCGCCTCCTCTCTGCCTCCCTGGCGTCCCGCCTCCTCTCTGCCTCCCTGGCGTCCCGCCTCCTCTCTGCCTCCCTGGCGTCCCGCCTCCTCTCTGCCTCCCTGGCGTCCCGCCTCCTCTCTGCCTCCCTGGCGTCCCGCCTCCTCTCTGCCTCCCTGGCGTCCCACCTCTTCTCTGCCTCCCTGGCGTCCCACCGCCTCTCTGCCTCCCTGGCGTCCCGCCTCGTCTCTGCCTCCCTGGCGTCCCGCCTCGTCTCTGCCTCCCCGGCGTCCCGCCTCCTCTCTACCCCGGCATCCTGCCCCCTCTCCACCCCCCTGCGTCCCACGTCCCCATACGTCTTGCCCTCTCAACGTCCCGCCCCTCTCTGCCTCCCCAGCGTCCCGCCTCCCCTCCGCTTTCCTCCACTTCCCACCTCCTCTCTGCCTCCCCGGTGTCCCTCAGAGCCGGACAAGGTCTTTGCTCGGATAATTCTCCATAGGGTTCGCCACTATCTGCTTGAGCATCAGCACTCAAAGCAGTTTCGCTTTACACCAATGAGGTCAATGATTGACCGTATCCTTGCTCTTAATATAAGGTTCTCACTGATCGAACGCAAGTTTCAGCAGTGGGCTGCTCGCAGCCTATGTTGATCTCCGCAAAGTGTCCAATTCACTGAATTGGGATTCCCTCTGAGGTTTACCGGTCTTCGTGGGATACCACCAAAACTGATCAATCTGATTTCTAAACTATACTCTGGGACTGAGAGTGCTGTAAGATGTGGTCATCAATCTCTGACTTATTTACTGTTGTTACGGGAGTTTGTCAGGGATGTGAACTGGCCCACACACGTTTCAGCGCTTGTATGGACTGGATTCTGGGGAGGATGTCGGAGAGATATAACTGCGGTGCATCGCTTGGGAATGTCAAGATCTCTGACCTTAATTTCGCAGATGATGCAGTCACCTTTGTGGAGACTCTGGATATCCTTCTGGAGGCCCTCATGGTGCTGAATGAGGAATATGAGCCACTGGGATTATGGGCCTCCTGGGTCAAAACTAAGATCCAGGCTTTCAATGACATCTTGGATGCTGCTATCTTGTCTGTACCTGTCCATGGCGAGGATGTTGAGGTCACAGGGAGATCCACTTACCTTGGCAGGATGTTGAGGTTGAGGTCACAGACAGTCTCCACATGTTGTGAGCCAGACGTCGATAGACCTCTGGGTCGGGCCTGGGGAGTCATTAATTCACTATATCATGGGGTGTGGCATTGTCAGTACCTATGCAGGAGGATGGAAGTCCGAGTCTATGTCATTGGTGCTTCCAGTCTTGCTCCACGAGTGTGAGACTTGGAGGATCCGAGATAAAGGCTTTACTCCTTCGGTACCAGGTATTTTCGGAGAATCCTTAGCTGTCGCTCTTTGTGTCCAATGAGCATGTGTTGAGAGAGACTCTGATGCGATTTGTTTTCTGTCTAGTCTGTGAGTCAGTTGCAGCTGTATACACATGTAACATGTCTGGAGAATGGGCAGACAAAGGCCCCTGGAGTAACAGCAGAAAGTTGGCGCGCTACTCCGGCGTATGCTCCCATACCTGACCTGACCTGTATTCGACCTGACCTGAGGGTCTTGCACCCTCTTCCCTCTCTTGGCTCAGTCCCTCCCAGGTTTCTGTAGGGTGCACACGATCCGCCAGTAACCCTCTCCTTCTTAAACTCCCAAAATCCAGGCTCACTGCTCACCTACATTCATTTGTTCCTCTTTTCTCTCGTCTATGGAACTAACTTCCCCAGTCTGGTCAGTCCCATTCGTATCCATCCAGGGATTCAAGACAGCTATTCACCACTACCTCAGATAATCTGTCAACACACACACACACACACACACACACACACACACACACACACACACACACACACACACACACACACACACACACACACACACACACACACACACACACACACAACCTGTGTGTTATGGGGGCTGATGTCTTTTACCCCCAAAAGACCACATTTCCAAAGCATTCCCCTTTTCCAGTTTCTTGTGATTTTTCCTCCTCCCCTTTCCTTCCCTTTCCTTTTTTCACTCTTGGATTGGTTTATTCCTTTTCTGTTACATCCCCGCTGCCCCCCTTTCTCTCGTCGATGCTTCATTCAGTTTATGTGCAGCTTTATTCACCCCCATGTGTCCTTCTCCCTTTCCTCTCCATCTCAGGCTAACTCTCACTTCTACTCTGCATTTATATCATAATGCTGGAGTTTCCCCACTTCCCATTTTGTTCCCTTCCATTCTGCTCCAGCTCTTCTATGAGCCATGATCATGTGTATAAAAAAACAAGTAAAGAATAAGAATATATCTTTGATCTTTGATCTTTCAAACATGGATGTGAGTGGCAATTGCACCGTCTCTAATGCATTAAACGAAATGCAGGCCGTCTGGGCGGGTTTAACATTCTTCCAATCAGAAACCAGGAGAGGTGGATTAACCCGGAACCTTTGCTGTCGGACTCTGTCACGCTGAAAATCTCCGAGGCCATGGAGTGGCCACGCCCCCAAAGATGTCCACCGGTGGATGAGTAAACACAACGTTTGAATCCACCATCCCCAAACAAACAAGTAATGTGAACTGACCTGGCTGTGCCGAGGGTGAAGACAAAGGAAGCATAAGTTGATGATATAAAGGCCATGGGTCACGTTTTGATTTGTTCAAAACCCTCTGCAGCAGCTCGTAGAGCACGTCTCCTGTAAACCAGCACCGGTACACACACCCGTTGTATGTCACGTCCAGTGAAACTCCATGCGGACTCGAAGCGAGCCAGCATAAGCAACATCACTTGATGATCCAGTATCTCGTATGCTCATTTTGTGGTGGAGGCAACATTTAAAAAAGAAAGCTACAATAGGTCTTCTTAATGTTCAAAATGGTGTGTTGAGAGAGCAGACCGATATTGAAACAAACCAGGACTAGGAAGTTATTCAAACGTTTGTGAAGTGAAGAAAAATATGTATAAGCCAGCGCGCAGTAACCAAACATCCTTTAAATATATGAGGGCAATCCTTTGAAATGTATCCACCCGAAAGGAACCTCAGATGACGTCACAATACTCACAACAAGTGTGTCGACTCTCAAGAGAGCCAGAAAATATAAAGCCAACCTCAATAATTAACTTTCAAACTTGTCTCCTTCCTCAAAAACCAGGTGCCACCTTGATAAGTCTGTCTCTAGAGTATTCCCCTTACCCCCTTCAATCCCGCCCCTCACTTCAAATGGCACCACTGCAGACTCAGATCATGAGAAGGCCAAATGCCTCAATTTTGTGTTTCCAAATCTTGTATCCCCGACCCCTGTGTGTCATGGTACCCACTCTACTCACCTCGCTCTCAGTTCACTCATCTCGCTCTCAGTACCCACTCTACCCAGTCGTACCCAACTGCACCTGGACTCTGTCTTTTGCATCTGAGAAGGTGGAGAAGTTTCTGGCAACACTCGACTCTCATTCTGCAACTGCCTCAGATGGCATCCACACACGTGTCCTGAACACTTGCTCTGCTGCTCTCGCACTTCCTCCTTTTGCTCTGTTCACCTTATCCTATTTGCTTGGTCATCTTCCATGTGCTTGGAAATCAGCTAACATCTCTGCATTACATAAAAAGGTACAAACACCGATCGCCCTAACGACATACCTATAAGCTGACGTCCCATCATCAGCAACGTCAAGGAATCCATCATTACAGTCTACATAAAATCCTTCCTTTGCCCTAATGGCCTTAACTCAGACCATCACTTCGGAATCAGACCAGGTCACTCTGCCCTGGACATGCTGCTTCTGCTCTCGCAACAATGGATGGAGGCCCTCAATATCAGACATGAGATCACGACTGTCCCTCGAGATATATTTCGAGCATTCCATAGTCTGGCATCCCGCCTTGCTCTCCAAACTGTCTGCCCATGGAAGCAAACACCAACTCCATGCTCGGAATACTGATTTCCTCCACTCCCGTAGTCAACGTGTGGTTCCCAATGGAATCCTTTCTTCTCCTCTCCCTGTCAAGGCTGGAGTACCCCTAGGAGGTGTTCTAGGCCCCCATCCTATTCCTAATCTTAATGAACAATCTCTCTGACTCTCCGGAAACTCCCTTTTATCTATTTGCTGATCACTCCACCCTCCGCTATAACATCCCCCATCCTTCATCTCGGCAGGCTGTAGCCTCTTCCCTCTCTCCAGACCTTGATGGAATTGTGAGCTGGTCAAACACTTGGAATATGTCTTTCAATCCTGCGAAATCTCATACTCTCACTCGATCTTTCCAAAATGACCGTTGAGGGAACCCTCCCATCTACTGTCGTAACAAAACTCTTGAAGAAGTTCACTCACTGAAACGTTTGGGCCTCACTATCGGCCATGATCTTTCTTGGGCAAACCACATATGCAAGTTGGCCCTGAATGCTAGTTGCTGACTGGGTATCCTGCATTGTGCAAATTGCACACCTGAACTTTTATCTCCCGACACCCTAGAAAAAATGTTATGTAGAATTCTGTAGAATTTGTACTGTTGTGTATTTTAGAACAATCGAGTTCTGTAGAATATTCACGGAACATTTTTGCAAGGAAAGGCCTTTACCCACAGCTTGATGGAATACTGCTCTCTTGTCTGGGCTGGCACCCCTGCATCACACATGTCACTCAGCTTGATGCCGTAGAAACCAAGGCCTTCAAAATCATTGGTATCTCCCGCGATGAAGCCGAGTCTCGGACTATCACTTTCACATCGCAGGCACGTCGGTGGTCTATCTGTCTTCTCCCACCTCCTTTCTGGTCTTGGACCCTCCGCCTTTTCCAGGCCCTGCCCCCATCTGCTCCTCCAGGTTTCTGCAGGGCTGCCCGCCACCACCTTCTCGTGAAACCCCCAAAATCTAGACTCACTGCTCACCTCTACTCATTCATTCTGCATTTTTCCCCACTTGTGGAACTAACTTCCAAAGTCTCTTTCTTCCCTCCAGTGTTTCAAGATAACTATTCACCACCATCTCAGGTCATCCCTCATCCACAACCATGATCTTTTCTACACCGCATTAACCCCTCTCAATCACACCTCTTTTCATGTTTCCAGTTTTTCCTTCCACTTCTGTGATTCGGAGTGCAGCTGTGTCCACCTTGTTCTTCCCCTGCATCCTCACTTTGACCTCGTACTTCGCCACATCCCTTATTTCTCCAAGTCTCCCTCTATTTGTACCTCTACCCTGCTGATGAAGCCACAATATTACTGTATATACAAAACATTAAAAGCTCCGTCGATTTTGTTGTTGTTGTTGGGAACAATTGTGCTGTTGATCGACAACTAGGTATGCTCACCATAACCGATAAGAAGTCCCATTATCATTGATAAATGTATGGCACACTCACCATATTCAGGACAGCGCGTGCGAAAGTCATCCTTGGTCAGGAGACAGAGGCCTTTCCCATTCATCTCAAACTTGGATGTATCAATGGAAGACAGGGACAGCTCGTCCTCAGCCCAGCGCAGCCATCGGCCCACGTCTTCCTTACTCAACGTAGCAGGGTGCGCTGCAAGCATACAGCAGCCCAAATTACTCATTTTCGACCACAAGTATTTGTAACCTAGTATCTCTGTACAGTGTTACTGTACCACTCCATGAGGCTCATAAGTAGGTCTCATGCGAGGTTTTTTATCGGTCTCTATCAGAGGCACGACGAGCTTGGTGATTTAGGATATCTTACAAATTAACTCTTTCTGGGTTAGAGCACTGTTGTTGTGGGATTAGAGTCAAACCACTGTTCTGGTGCAGGAGGCACTGCACCTGAAATATGCTGGTTGCCCCATCTGCAAGTTTGTGGACAGAGAATACCCCATATTTTTGGTATTCTAAGAGCTATATTCACCTATATATTCCATCACTAAATGAAATGACATGTCCGTGTTTTGTTAGGATAGACTAAATGTTCGGATAGAAAAAGGAAATCAATATTGTATGCACATTTAAATGGGATGTGGCTGAAATATGGTTAAGATGGTCCAAATGGCCTTTTCTTGACTCCCTGCATATATTTGCAGGTTTGATTTGACCTGACCGAATCTGTTCCGAATCTCGGCTTTTAGAATCCCGACCCAGCTATAAACTGTCATCCTGGTGTTTCACAGGCAGGGTGATTCATCAATGTGTGTGCAGTCCATCGGATGGACGTTAAGGATCATCTCGCTGCCAGCATTCATTGGTGGACATTAAAGATCCGACAATGTCCAACGCAAAGAGTAGGCTAGCTGTCGCCGACACCATGAACATATTCCATATTCCTGCCCCAACCAGGAGAGGGCATTGCATCAGCGTCATAGCCGCACCCTCAGCCAACGATGCATATGGATGAAGAAGAAGATCGTAAAAACATTGGATATAATCATGAAACCCTCGAATGTCCACTAAAACAGGAGAGATATTGACTCTGCCAACAACGACTTTTCTGTGGTGTTACATTGCTGTGGTTCCAAATCTGAGCATCAAATCATTTATTTAGCACAATTTGGCACATTTACATTTACATTTTAGCACAAATTTACATTTAGCACATTTAGCACAAAAAGCACAATTTATTCAGGAAACATGTTAGTCGTGCCAGAACAAACCTGGCACCCTCCAAAGCCTACAGCATAAATAACCCAAATTGGGGCATTATCTTTCTATGAACGCTGACTTCAGAACGGAAAGCACGTTGTCAGTCCCAGACCCACATGCAGACAGAACACAGGCCTTTATCGGTGCTCGTTTTGTGCCAAAGAAAAGTTGCCAAAATTCTGCCAAGTGGGGTATTAACTCCCACTCGATCTATTTCCTGAATTCTAAATTTGGATGAACTAAAATTCAACTTGATGAAAATATTACTTCCATTATCCCATAAAAGCATTTGAAGTATTAAAATAGCCTTCATTTTAATGATATGTTATTAATGCACTATTTTGCAACAGGTGTAAGTACCTCCCATGAGCACAGCGCAAAGCGCGGTTAAGCAATATTGGTTCTGTCTGTCTGTCTGATTAACAGAGCAGACGTCAGTCCATGATTGACAAACAACTTAATCTCAATTGAATGTTATATTGCAAACACTGTAGAACACAAATCGGAACACGAACCTGCAGTTTAGCAGTTCTGAATTTGGCAAATTGTACGAAATCTCACCCCGAATGCGCATGCACAGAGAGGAGTAAGGTAATTGTTTTCGTCTGTCTGCATGTCTAGCAGTTGAACAAAATTGAAAATCATTCCCAACAGAAAACGTCGTTTTTAAGGACGCCATAAAGCACACAAACAACAGGCACGAAGAACTAATGTAAAGTGTTAAATACGGTGGTGTAAAAGACGCTGCATCAAGGGTACTAAATGTCTGAAAAAAGTTATTTTTTTACAGTTTTTAAAGCCTTTATTAATTTAAATTGAATTGTATACTTGAACACCGTCGAACACAAATCGCTTTGCCTACACTTCCCAAAATGGTTAGTTCAGCAGTACAATTTATGCCATCTCGACCAATCAAATTTGCCGCTGGCGCTCTCCCTTTGGGAGAATATAAAGATTCAGACAAAATTGTGGCTCGTACTCAGAAGCGTGCTTGGATATATAGATTGTGTTCGGAAACACAAAGCAAGATTTAACTAGAATGACCGCAGTGTGATCATAACATGCGACAAAATCCGTTAATGAGCCGATTGGGAAACACATTTAATGTGCTATTAAAATATTAACTCAACACCTCTTATCCATGTCACCCTCCCCAAGGTTATATCAGAATGAGCCGATTCGTCACACGGTCACGGATTGTTTAACTCCAATAAGGGCCGCTCAAAAATTATGTACCGCTACTCTTTCAGAGAGGCACGTCACGTGTGTGCTGATGGGCTTGATGAAACCTTACTAATAATTTTTATTCGACATCGATTAGATTTTTCGGTGTCCTTCATTGTGCGTAACACTCGACCAAAACAAAGCCAATGGAAATGTGATGCAACAAACCCGAGCAGTGTATAATCAGCAGAGGCCTACAGGACTGATGTCTTAAAGCTCACCAGAAAACCAAGATGGCGGCTATATTTTGTCTCAGTGCTACGGTGGGTGGAGTCGAGCGATAAATGTGGGTGGGGTCCTGCAGCTGTCTGACCAATGGGTGCACATTTCCAAAATCGTCCCCACCAAGAACAACAACAGCAACAACAACCATGCGGAAATCTTGTAGACAAGAAAGACCCTTCCCATGTTCCTTTTTCACAAGATTGCATGAGGTAAGATGTTCTATGAATTCTCTCATTTTTATCGTACTTGAAGACGATTTTACAATACTACCACTTGAGGATTTGCACCCCAAAACTTGAATTGAACATTCTCCATGCTTAATTGTTGGTTTCATGCAAGGCTCTTTATAAGTTTTTCATCATCTCTCATACTGTCTGATTCCATCCAAATAACAAACTTTGACTCGTCTGTCCAAAGCACGTGTTACGGTTCTGTGAAAGGGCCCCAAAGGTAAGTGCAACCCACATACAGGTTCCTCAGTGTAGTTATTTCCATTGCATAATTTTAGAATAGCTCCTTCCCCTTGTGTAGTGGGTTAATATGTGAAATAATGCGTTGGTGAAGGGTAGAGAGGTTTTTCCCCCTTTTCCTCCTTTTTCTTAGCGGTAATTATAAATTATTTATAGTCTGGACAAGCTTCGTGGTGCGTGCTGTGTAACGCGGGCACTCATTTGCATATTGCGCCAAAAGCTGGTTCAAATCGCGCGCCAGAACCCAACGGCCTTTCCTTTATTCCCGTAATCTTTCCTTTTGTACATGGCACATAAGAACATCACAATGACCTTTTATTAATACAGATTTTTAGTTACACTTGTTTCTTACGCACACATTAAATTCCATGACAGTAAGCCATTATACACGCCGTTCATTGCCACCCGAGAGCCTCACCACTCCACTCGCCACAACCTTCGCTACAACACACATGACTTGTTCACCTTCTGTTATCATCCTCACCTCATCCACCGAGCAGCATTTGCTGCAGGAAGCAAGGTGACGGGATTGCTTGAAGCGACGACCAGCACTTTAGTTCACCGGATTTTGTTATACATCAGAACAGACAGGCGTTAATTGGCCATTAGCATCATGTGGACCTTGAATCACTTCATGTGTCTTCAGCAAGCAATTATGTTCTCCCAGCACTTGTCCCGCAGTGAGAACACATCGCTACCCCTCCCACCCCTATTAAATTGATTTCTTAAATTTTTTGTTAAATTAAATGCAACTGCTCTCTCTCTCTCTCTCTCTCGTGCACAGATTTATCCCATCTCGTTTTCATTTGTCATACCCTTCCTCCCATCCATGGTACACGGAATATTGTGGTGACGCAGTTGCCCTGAAACAACTTGCCTTCGCCTCCTGGAAGTCAAATCCAACGGAAGGCAATCTCATTTCCTTTCACAAAGCCAGGAACAAGTGTGTGTCTACCCTCAGGAGAGCCAGGAAACAAGATCTCTCAACTCTCAAGAGTGAACTCTCAAACCTGTCCCCCTCTTCCAAATCCTGGTGGCATCTTGTCAAATCTGTTTCTGGTGTTTGTTCCCCCTCCATCCCCTCCCTTACCTCAAACGGCTACACAGCTGACCCCGCACGTGAAAAAGCTGAATGCCTCAACTCTGTGTTTGCCTCAAAATCTTGTGTTCCAAACCCATCCCTCTCTGTACCCACCGTACCCAGTCGTACCCAGCTGCTCCTGGACTCTGTGTCCTTTCCTCCTGACAAGGTGGAGAAGTTTCTGTCAAACCCTGATTCTTGATTCTGCAACTGGACCAGATGGCATCAGCCCACGGGTCCTAAAATCCTGCTCTGCCGCTCTTTCACACCCTCTCTCTGTTCTCTTCGCCCTCTTTTTTGCTCAAGGTCATCTGCCATTAGCTTAGAAATCAGCCAACATCACCGCTTTACACAAAAAGGTGCAAAAACAGATTCTTGCAACTACAGACCAATCAGGCTGCTCTCAATTATCAGCAAAATCATGGAATCCATCATTGCTTCGGATATCAAATCCTTCCTCTTCTCCAATGGCTTGATCTCTGATCATCAACTTGGTTTCAGACCAGGTCATTCTACTCTGGACATGCTACTTCTGCTGTCTCAACAATGGATGGAGGTCCTCAATGCCAAACAGGAAATCAGAGCTGTCTCCCTCGACATATCACGTGCCTTCGATACGGTCTGGCACCCCGCTCTGCTCAACAAACTCTCCTCTTATGGTATCCATGGAAATCTCCACGCATGGCTTGCGGACTTCCTCTCTGGTCAAAGTCAACGACGTAGTCAACGACCAGTCCTGTTCAGGCTGGAGTTCCCCCAAGGCAGTGTTCTGTGCCCTGTGCTTTTTCTGGTCTTCATCAATGATCTCTCCGACTCTCTGGAAAATCCTCTATATCTCTTTGCTGATGACTCCACTCTCTGCCGCTCCAGACATCATCCCTCAGATCGGCAGTCTGCAGCCTCCTCACTCTCTGCAGACGTGGACAAAATCACTCGTCAAACAAGTGGAACATGTCTTTCAATCCTGACAAATCTCACACTCTTACTATGTCTCTCTGAAAAGACCAACTGGACAACCCTCCCATCTACTTTCTCAACAATTATCTCCAAGAAGTTCTGTCACTCAAGCTTTTGGGTCTCACTATCTGCCATGATCTTTCCTGGGAAAACCACATTTCCAAGCTGGCCTCCAAAGCCAGTCGCCGACTGGGCATCCTCCGTCGTGCGAAGTCCTCCCTTGGCACACCTGAGCTCCTCACCACATACAGGGCTTTCATCCGCAGCTCAATGAAATACTGCTTTTTCCTCTGGGCTGGTGCCCCTGCCTCAAACCTAGCTTGGCTTCACGCTGTTGAAACCAAAGCTTTCAGAATCATTGGAATCTCCCACGATGAAGCTAACTCTGAGGGCCTTTCACTCACTCAC
Organism: Myxine glutinosa; assembly: GCF_964187855.1. Lineage (NCBI taxonomy): Eukaryota > Metazoa > Chordata > Myxini > Myxiniformes > Myxinidae > Myxine > Myxine glutinosa. Next base: position 26,119,815 of record NC_136268.1, on the reverse strand, counting down.
CACAGACAGGTTGGTGGACTTTCTGTCTTCCACCGACTCCTCTCCGGCCTAGCTCCCCCAGCTCTGTTTGTGCTCTGTCCCCCAAATATTCCTACAGGTGGCACAAGATCTGCCAGCAACCCTCTTCTGGTGAAACTGCCAAAATCAAGACTCTCTGCTCACCTTCACTCCTTCACTCCTCTTTTCTCCCGCCTCTGGAACAAACTCCCTCACTCTCTTCAATCCCACTCCTCCTCCAGGTATTTAAATCAGTTGTTCACCACCATCTCTTATCTTCCCCCATCCAAAACCTTGATCTTTTCTACCCCCGTTAATTTCACCCCAGATCCACTTTTTTGAAATACCGACTTCTTTCCTTGAATTCCGAGCAGTGTCGATGTGTTTTATACCTCTCCCATCCCCCCCTCCCCTTCCCATGCCTCCACCACCCAAGCCCTCTCCCTCCCACACATCTCCCGATGTCCCTGCTCTCAAATGTTGTGTTTATGTGCTTCCCCTTCTCTCCCCATCTTGTCTCCCGCTCCCTTCATTGTATGTTTTTTATGTGTCTATTTGTTTTTCTTGTGATTATTGTTAGCTCTTACACGAGCCTCGATCTCGATCTTGTAGACAAAGGAAAAAATAAAAAATAAACTGCAAAAGCTCCATCCCTTGGCACATCGGAAGTGCCATCTGATGGAAATCAGCTGTGAAAGTCTGGTGAGGGTGGGGCAAAGCAGCGAAGAGCCAATTGGCATCCCGGATTCTGCCGTGAACCTTCTAGATTCCACTTCTAGGCCCCACCCTCGCTAAGGGATTATAAAGGTGCGGTGGGCGAAGGCTCCCTCTCTGCCTGCCTCACTGTCTCTGCCTGCACTCTCTATCTGCATGTGCATTGGTTATGGATGATCTGGGCTTGAGGGGTGGCTTTCACATTGGCGGGTCGGAGCTGGAAGCTGAAGTAGCAAGCAGATGGAGCGAGCACATTGATTAGGGCCAAACCAAGCCACGCTTGCACATACTTTTTAGACTCTCACACAGTAGGCTATCCACTTACACTTTCTATTCTCAGCTGTATTTTATTACTTTATCACCACTGATCACGCACCTTCACATTTTTCACTCGCACCACTCACATTTACATGCACGACACCCCAAACCATCTACACTCAACCCACCATAGGCACACAAGTATTACTCCCCTCTTTACCCCCTCCTTTAGCGTTTGGGTCACGGTAGCACGTCTGCTCTGTCCGGTAAGAGAAGAGGCCGTTTAACCCTCGCACTGTCTTTCTTTCTGTTCTTATCTTACCTTCCGTGAATGTCTGCTGGGTACCCTGTGCTGTGTAATAGCCGGTAGGTAAGGCATAGGTTAAGTCTGCATCTCAGACAGCATATTTTCTTTCCTGCATTGTAAATATCGCTGGCAGCCTTCATTACCCTTTGCTGTACATGTGAATTTGTATTCCCCCATTGTTCCTTTTATGTACACCTTTCCCCCACTGAACATTAAAGCCCTTGAGTTCCCTCCCCCCCCCCTTTCTTTCATGATCCTGCATTCCACATCACCACTTGTGAATAATTATTATAAATCTCTTTTTGACATTCCTTTCTATCTGTCCGCGTTCATCTTTTCACTGATCCAGCGCTGTTTGCATATTAGGTTAGACTGGGAGATTATAATTGCCCAACTAATTGGCTCATTACAGTCCTGCAGCATACACCAGCCGTAAGCTCGGGCACCCTAATTAAGATCTAATCAAGATAAGATTGGTGTATAGCCAAGGGTGCGTTCCCTGATTGGAAAGCATGTGGTACAGGTAAACGGTAAGTTAGACGGAGAACCCTGTAACCGTGTTGCGGACCAACTGCCGTTCACGGTTGCCGAGCAACCTGCAGAGGTATGAAGTTATTTGTGCCCAGTAGCCTCAGGCCCGGTAAGTCCGAGGGGAAATGAGGATACCCCCCTCTTAATAGACCCAAACCCCATGGTCGTAACACACGTATGACTCTTGCTCCATCCAATTTCTGTGTTCTTGTGCACATTTTAACCTTTTACCCTTGCTCCCCTTTCTTAAGTAAGGTTTTCTTACTGCAACACATCCTATAAGTCTTGATTTCATATGTAACCTTCGTACTGTTGAAGGATGGACAACGACACCTGAGCCTTCTGCAAGTTCTTTTGTCAATTCAATGGTTGGCATCTTTCTATTTCTTAAGGATATTATCTTCAGGTTTTGCTCATCCTTGTTGGACAGCATTTTGGGTCTTCCAGTCCTAGGTTTGGCAATACGGGACTTTCAAAATGATGTGTAAAGGCAAATGAGGCCTTTCACGCATGCTGTGTGTTTTCAGTGATTCATTTCCACGAGCCGGGGCACTTTTAACCTGCCACTGCGGGGGAAAAACCTAAGTCAAATACTCTTTTTAACATAATTTTCAGCATTTAAACAAAAGTGCAATTTCACAGTGGTTAACCATAATTGTTGTGTTCCTGGATGCAAACAGATTCATGAAAATATAGAAAATACAATAAATATCCATGGATGAGAGAAGTGTCAAGCTCCTGCCATTTCCTGTTCGGACATTGAAGCATCGGCAGTGGATATAACACACATACATACACATACGGATGGACGACTCAACTTTTACCAAAACAGTTTATGCAAAAATCTAGAATAATTTATCTTGTGGCCCTAGAACCAAACAAGTAATACAGACTTGGCATTTAATATGGAATATTTTTTTTGTGGGGGTGAACTTACTTTTCAAGATGACTTAGAACCAAAAGTTAATTGGCATTATATTGAAATTATTCTAGATTTTGTTAATGTGACCTTTAAAAGAAACAAAAACCACATTTGACATTTCGAAGCAAATAAATTGATCCTTGAAAGTGATGTAAACTGATATCGAACTCGATTCACGGACAGTACTGTGTTAAAGTTCTGTACGTTTTCCAGAAGTATCTCTTTATTTTGCACATTAGCCAAAAAAAAATTCAACAAAAACAAAAGCTAAATTATGACTGGGATTACGGACAGTAAAATTACAGTTCAGTACTTCGTGTAACCCCCACGAGCATTCAGGAGAGCACGTACACATTGAGGCATGCTGTTCACGAGATTTGCCAAGGTTTGGACAGGAATCGCTTGCCATGCAGTGACAATAGTCTGCTGCAATTCACGCACAGAGGTAGGCTGCTGGTCCAAGTTGTCGATTTGACGCGTTAATTCTGCCCACAAGTTCTCTATCGGATTCATATCCGGTGACATGGCAGGCCACTCCATATGCTCTACACCACGGTCAGCAAGAAAGTGTTGGATCATGCGAGCATGATGAGGCCGTGCATTATCATCTTGGAAGACAAAGTTTCCTCTAAAGGCTGCACGAGCAAATGGAAGCAATGTTTCTTCCAGAATGACCCTGTACTTGAACTGGTTCAAGTTTCCATTTAGAACAACCAGGTCAGTTTTGCCCCCTGCATGAAAAGCAGCCCAGACGGTCACCCCACCACCTCCAGCTTGGACTCTTGGCACTATACAATCTTCCTTGTGGGCTTCATGCACTTGTCTGCGCACTCGGACGTGGACATCTTGACCAGAAATCTAGACTCGTCACTGAAGGTCACGTGATTCCAGTGTCCTGGCTGCCATTGCCGGTGCTCTCTGGCCCACTGCAATCGGCGCTGGCTGTGTTGTCTGGTCAGGCGTGGCTTTCTCAGGGGACGCCTGGCACGATAGCCTGCTTGAACCAGTCGTTGGTTGACTAGCCTTCTGGATACAGGCACATTTGTCAGTTGCTGCCACTCAGCCCTAAGCCGATTTGCTGACTTGGTACGGCCATTGCAGACTAACCGGTGCAGCTGGCGATCATCTCTCCTTGTGGTTCTGCGTGGATGTCCTGGCCTCGGTATTGGAGTAGGGACACCCCTCTGAGCATTTCGTTTCAGGATCTTTGACACCTGACCTTGAGTGATGCCATACTGCCGAACAATAGCACGCTGTTTCATGCCAGAATTTCGTAAAGCCACCACTCCATGACAAACAGCATTGTCAATTTGACGGACCATCTCCAGAGGAAGCGGCAATAACTTTTGTAGACGTGCAGCAGTTGTTTTCCACTAATACAGAACGCAACAACCCTTATATACCCGATTGTGAAGCCAATCGTCAAATGTACCTGTCCTTACATTTTGTCACGCCACCTGTGATATAATCCTGTTATTGACTTCTTGCTGCGAAAGACAATCAGTGATATGGTTCTTTCAACAAAGACATCACCCGAGGGTAAAAGAAACTCACCAGATTGATATACTGAGTTCAGAAAGTAAACCCAAGTCAAGAAAAAAAAAATCCATATTAAATGCCAAGTCTGTATATTTATAACAACCGTCAAAGCTCCCATAGCCCCCATCCCCTCCCAACACGATTAATCTACAATATAAGAGAGTCGTTGGTCTGTGTATCTGTGTGTTGCCATTTTTCGGAGATGGCTGAACGGATTTTTTTTTTCTTGATTTTCTAAAAGTCACTCTATAGTGCCTAAGCCATTTTGATTAATGAGAGTTATATACAAGTACACATTCGCACAAATAAATACAAAACAATTACCAGACATTTGAACACAAATAATCAAACAATTCCAGAAGCGGTCGAAGTTGGTGGTAAGGCTTCTTCTTCTACCTGAAGGTCATCATACTTAATTCAGAAAAGTGATGAATGGCACATTCAGCAGCATATATTCAATGAAAAGGTAAAATTATGATTTGACATTTGTGATGGATTCTGATTTGGATGTAATTGCTTTTCCATTATATTTGTCCTCATTTCTAAGATGTTAATGTTTCTTTTTCACTTGAGCAACGCCAGAAACTCCAGCTATAAACGCTTTTATACTTTACTCGGGGTACAAATACAAATACAACTTTGTTTGGGTAACATAGGCTATATGGCCGCAGCCTCATGTGGGGGTCTAGGGGACCCCCCCCCCCCTCCCTCTCCCCTCACCTCTCTCTCCCCTCCCCCTTCCACTCTCCTCACTCCATTGCTCACCCCTCACCCCTCCCTCCTCTGCCTCCTCTGCCTCCTCGGCCTCCTCCCCCTCCCCCCATCGGGAACGCCGGGTACTCCTGATAGTCATCTATAAAGCTCATTCTAACCACTCACTGACTGATATTAATGTTCGGTATCCTCCGGGTGATGCAGAAGGCTGAAATTTCGCATGCCGTGGACATCGAAGCTGGGAGAAATCATATAACCGCCGGAAAGCGTCCATAAGTGAAAATGTACACAAAAAAACCATAAACGCGTCCGTCAAAAAAGGCAAAACGTCAATCTATATTCAGCATTTCAAAGTTTATTAATCCTTGATCGAGACTTAATATTTGGTAGCACAGCCTTTGGACAAAATAACTGCAGTCAAGCGCTTCCTATAGCCATGAATGAGCTTCCTTCACCTCTCTACTGGCACTTTGGCCCACTCTTCTTGCGCAAACTGCCCCAGTTCTCCCAGATTTGAAGGGTGCTTTCTCCCAACTGGTTTTCAGATCTCCCCACAGGTGTTCAATGAGATTTAGATCAGGACTCATTGCTGGCCACTTCAGAACAGTCCAGCGTTTTGTCTTGAACCATTCCTGGGTGCTTTTTGAAGTGTGTTTGGGGTCATTGTCCTGCTGCAAGACCCTTGACCTTTGATGGAGACCCAGCTTTCTGACACTGGGTTGAACATTGAGCTCCAAAATGCCTTGGTTATCTCCTGATTTCATGATGCAATGCACACATTCAAGGCACCCAGTGCCAGAGGCAGCACAGCAACCCCAAAACGTCACTGAACCTCCACCATGTTTGACTGTAGGGAAGGTGTTCCTTTCTTTGAAGTGTCCATTTTGTTTTCTGTAAACATAGAGATGATGTGCTTTTCCAAAAAGCTCTAATTTGGTCTCATCTGTCCATAGGACATTCTCCCAGAAGGATTTTGGCTTGCTCTGGTGTGTTTTAGCAAACTCCAGTCGGGCTTTCTCAGCAGTGGGGTCTTCCTGAGTTTCCAGCCATAGAACCCCCTTTCATTGAGTTGGCTACAGATGTTGTGAGTTGAAACTGTCGTACCTTGTGTCTGAACGTCAGCTTGAATCTGTTTGGCAGATGATCGAGGTGCTTTCTCCACCATTCGAACAATCCTTCGCTGCAAACTTCTATCAAGTTTTCTGTTGTGGCGACGTCCTGGGAGGTTGGCTACAGTGCCATGGGCCTTAAACTTCCAGATAACATTACGTACGGTGGACACAGGAACATCAAGGCCTCTGGAGATGGACTTGTAGCCTTGAGATTGTCCATGCTTGGCTACAATCTTGTGTCTGATCTCCTCAGACAATTCTCTGGTTTTCTTTCTTTTCTCCATGCTCGTTGCGGTAAACAGTGACTCAAAACAGCAGAATGACCCCTTTTCTCTTTTCAAACTGTTTGAATGATGATTTTTATATTGCAGGCCCCTGCAACTCACCGCAGGCGAGTTCAATTCCAAAGTAAAGGAGAATCACCTGCTTGAAATCTAATTATTTCTAACAACTTCTAAAAGGTGCTAATAATATTGTCCGGGCCATTTTTGGATTTCTGTGTGGAATAAGCTAAGATTTCGTAATTTTATCAGATTTTTTGGTTTTGTTCCACTGCATACCAAATAAATAAATATGTGGAGACCAATATATTTTTTAATTTCAACGATTTTCTGGAGGAAATGGTGCATTATTTGGAAAAAGTGCAAGGGTGACAATATTTTTGGCCACAACTGTAACATCCATCTGTTGTAACTCTTGAATGTGTCTAAGACTTTGGCCTAGCCGTTTGTGTTGCTGTGTTTCCACCCTTCTTCTTTTCCTGTTTGTTCATTCCCTTGCTCATGTCCAACTGTTGCCCCACTGCCCCAGTAACAGTTCCCTCCGTCAACTCACTCTTTAATGTGCCTCGATCTTGTGTAGAAAAAAACATATAACTCCATAGAATTTGCCAGTAATTACAGTGGAGGCAGTCACGTCTTGCCTGGTGGGTTCCTGATTGGCTGCGAAATGCATATAATACATCATGTAAGCTCCGCAGCCAATCAACAACAAAACACGAAATACACCATATAAATTATGGAAACTTCATGAGTTTGCATTTACTGCTCAACAAAGTACAATTTTCATAGAAATATTGTGAAGCTCAAATTTTAATTAACATGGAGGAACTCTCAGTGTTTGATATTCGAATTAATTTCACTTTAATAGCATTTATCAGCCACTGGTGGCAGTGAAGGAGGAGTACCAGAATGGATACATACCGATGAGTATGGCTCCTGGGTCTGGCATATCCCTTTCATTTGACCTGTGTGCAGCTGATTGAGGAAGAGGGCTTAAAGGAGGTGTGTAACTCATTCCATCAGCCTGAAAATACATCAAGAGAAAAAAATTAAGAAGTTTAAGCAAAATTCAAGCAAATAACTTGGTACCATAAAGATATTGCAACAAAAATGGACTACTGTATTGTGTGTTAAAGGGTTCATTAGTTGACATTTGCATGTTTAGAGTAGATATTTGAAAACCACAATTTAGGCCTGCCAAGAGAGTGTAGGAGAACCTCGTCTCCCCTCCATCACCTACTTGTATTTTTCACTGTTAAGTGTGCTTATTTCTCATTTATTTATTTGACTCATATAGTTTTCGACTTTCTCCTCACCGGCCTTGCGACGTCTCATGAGCCAAAGGGAAGATGTGTTTCTCTTGAATCAAGCCAATCAACAGTGTGCGTGAGCAATGACACCAATGAGCGCAGAGACTTGATGACGACAAGCGAGAGATGGTTTTGAACCAAGTTTTCTGGGAATTCCAGGTTTGCAGTTTTCCGGCTGTAGTTCAAAGCACATGGACGTCCTGATTGGCTCTTACTCCATCCACTTCATCTAAGTATTTGTTCATCTAAATATTTTTGTCATTTAAACCCGAGTTGATTCGAGCTTGCATAATGTTATTTACACCCGAGTTGATTCGAGCTCGTGTAGTGTCGTTGAACCCCGATTTGAAATGAGCTTGTGCCATGTAACGTCGATTAAACCCGAGTTTATATGAGCTTGTGCCGTATAACGTCATTTAAACCCGTTGATACGAGCTTGTGCTGTGTAATGTCATTTAAACCCGAGTTGATATGAGCTTGTGCCGTGTAACGTCGTTTAAACCAGAGTTGATATGAGCTTGTGCTGTGTAACGCCATTTAAACCTGATTTGATATGAGCTTGTGCTGTGTAATGTCATTTAAACCTGTTGATATGAGCTTGTGCCGTGTAACGTCGTTTAAACCAGAGTTGATATGAGCTTGTGCTGTGTAACGTCATTTAAACCTGAGTTGATATGAGCTTGTGCCGTGTAACGTCATTTAAACCCGAGTTGATATGAGCTTGACCCGTGTAATGTTGTTTAAACCAGAGTTGATATGAGCTTGTGGTGTTTAACGTCATTTAAACCCGAGTTGATATGAGCTTGTGTCGTGTAACGTCATTTAAACCCAAGTTGATATGAGCTTGTGCCGTGTAACGTTGTTTAAACCCGAGTTGATGTGAGCTTGTGCCATGTAAAGTCGTTTAAACCAGAGTTGATATGAGCTTGTGCCGTGTAATGTCGTTTAAACCCGAGTTGATATGAGCTTGTGCCATGTAACGTCATAAAAACTGAGTTGATATGATATTGTGCTGTGTAACGTCGTTTAAACCCGAGTTGACATGAGCTTGTGCTGTGTAATGTCATTTAAACCCAAGTTGATTTGAGCTTGTGTTGTGCAACGTCATTTAAACCCGAGTTGATATGAGCTTGTGCCGTGTAATGTTGTTTAAACCCGAGTTTATATGCGCTTGTGCCGTGTAACATCATTTAAATCCGTTGATATGAGCTTGTGCTGTGTAATGTCATTTAAACCTGAGTTGATGTGAGCTTGTGCTGTGTAACGTCGTTGAAACCTGAGTTGATATGAGCTTGTGCCGTTTAACGTCATTTAAACCCGAGTTGATATGAGCTTGAGCCGTGTAATGTTGTTTAAACCAGAGTTGATATGAGCTTGTGTCGTGTTACATTATTTAAACCCAAGTTGATATGAGCTTGTGCCGTGTAACGTTGTTTAAACCTGAGTTGATGTGAGCTTGTGCCGTGTAACATAATTTAAACCCGAGCTGATTTGAGCTTGGGCCGTGTAACGTCGTTTAAACCAGAGTTGATATGAGCTTGTGCCGGGTAATGTCGTTTAAACCCGAGCTGATTTGAGCTTGGGCCGTGTAACGTCGTTTAAACCAGAGTTGATATGATATTGTGCTGTGTAACGTCGTTTAAACCCGAGTTGACATGAGCTTGTGCTGTGTAATGTCATTTAAACCCGAGTTGATATGAGCTTGTGTCGTGTAGCGTCATTTAAACCCAAGTTGATTTGAGCTTGTGTCGTGCAACGTCATTTAAACCTGAGTTGATATGAGCTTGTGCCGTGTAATGGTGTTTAAACCCGAGTTTATATGCGCTTGTGCCGTGTAACATCATTTAAACCCGTTGATATGAGCTTGTGCTGTGTAATGTCATTTAAACCTGTTGATGTGAGCTTGTGCTGTGTAACGTCGTTTAAACCCGAGTTGATATGAGCTTGTGCTGTGTAAGGTCGTTTAAGCCCGAGTTGATATGAGCTTGTGCTGGGTAACGTTGTTTAAAGCGGAGTTGATATGAGCTTGTGCTGTGTAACATTGTTTAAACCTGAGTTGATATGAGCTTGAGCTGTGTAACGTCATTTAAACCCGAGTTGATATGAGCTTGTGCCGTGTAACGGCGTTTAAACCCGAGTTTATATGCGCGTGTGCCGTGTAATGTCATTTAACCCGTTGATATGATCTTGTGCTGTGTAACGTCATTGAAACCCGAGTTGATACGAGATTGTGCTGTGTAACGTCATTTAAACCCGTTGATATGAGCTTATGCCGTGTAACGTCATTTAAACCCGAGTTGATATGAGCTTGTGCTGTGTAAGATCGTTTAAACCCTAGTTGATATGAGTTTGTGCTGTGTAACGTCGTTTAAACCTGAGTTGATATGAGTTTGTGCTGTGTAACGTCATTTAAACCCGAGTTGATATGAGTTTGTGCTGTGTAACGTCGTTTAAACCCGAGTTGATATGAGTTCGTGCTGTGTAACGTCGTTTAAACCCGAGTTGATATAAGATTGTGCTGTGTAACGTCGATTAAACCCGAGTTTATATGAGCTTGTGCCGTATAACGTCATTTAAACCCGTTGATACGAGCTTGTGCTGTGTAATGTCATTTAAACCCGAGTTGATATGAGCTTGTGCCGTGTAACGTCGTTTAAACCAGAGTTGATATGAGATTGTGCTGTGTAACGTCATTTAAACCTGAGTTGATATGAGCTTGTGCTGTGTAATGTCATTTAAACCTGTTGATATGAGCTTGTGCCGTGTAACGTCGTTTAAACCAGAGTTGATATGAGCTTGTGTCGTGTAACATTATTTAAACCCAAGTTGATATGAGCTTGTGCCGTGTAACGTTGTTTAAACCTGAGTTGATGTGAGGTTGTGCCGTGTAACATAGTTTAAACCCGAGTTGATTTGAGCTTGGGCCGTGTAACGTCGTTTAAACCAGAGTTGATATGAGCTTGTGCCGTGTAATGTCGTTTAAACCCGAGCTGATTTGAGCTTGGGCCGTGTAACGTCGTTTAAACCAGAGTTGATATGATATTGTGCTGTGTAACGTCGTTTAAACCCGAGTTGACATGAGCTTGTGCTGTGTAATGTCATTTAAACCCGAGTTGATATGAGCTTGTGTCGTGTAGCGTCATTTAAACCCAAGTTGATTTGAGCTTGTGTCGTGCAACGTCATTTAAACCTGAGTTGATATGAGCTTGTGCCGTGTAATGGTGTTTAAACCCGAGTTGATATGCGCTTGTGCCGTGTAACATCATTTAAACCCGTTGATATGAGCTTGTGCTGTGTAATGTCATTTAAACCTGAGTTGATGTGAGCTTGTGCTGTGTAACGTCGTTTAAACCCGAGTTGATATGAGCTTGTGCTGTGTAAGGTCGTTTAAGCCCGAGTTGATATGAGCTTGTGCTGGGTAACGTTGTTTGAAGCCGAGTTGATATGAGCTTGTGCTGTGTAACATTGTTTAAACCTGAGTTGATATGAGCTTGAGCTGTGTAACGTCATTTAAACCCAAGTTGATATGAGCTTGTGCCGTGTAACGTTGTTTAAACCCGAGTTGATGTGAGCTTGTGCCGTGTAACATAGTTTAAACACGAGCTGATTTGAGCTTGGGCCGTGTAACGTCGTTTAAACCCGAGGTGATGTGAGATTGTGCCGTGTAAAGTCGATAAAACCCGAGTTGATATGATCTTGTGCTGTGTAACGTCATTGAAACCCGAGTTGATACGAGATTGTGCTGTGTAACGTCATTTAAACCCGTTGATATGAGCTTATGCCGTGTAACGTCATTTAAACCCGAGTTGATATGAGCTTGTTCTGTGTAAGATCGTTTAAACCCTAGTTGATATGAGTTTGTGCTGTGTAACGTCGTTTAAACCTGAGTTGATATGAGTTTGTGCTGTGTAACGTCATTTAAACCCGAGTTGATATGAGTTTGTGCTGTGTAACGTCGTTTAAACCCGAGTTGATATGAGTTTGTGCTGTGTAACGTCGTTTAAACCCGAGTTGATATAAGATTGTGCTGTGTAACGTCGATTAAACCCGAGTTTATATGAGCTTGTGCCGTATAACGTCATTTAAACCCGTTGATACGAGCTTGTGCTGTGTAATGTCATTTAAACCCGAGTTGATATGAGCTTGTGCCGTGTAACGTCGTTTAAACCAGAGTTGATATGAGATTGTGCTGTGTAACGTCATTTAAACCTGAGTTGATATGAGCTTGTGCTGTGTAATGTCATTTAAACCTGTTGATATGAGCTTGTGCCGTGTAACGTCGTTTAAACCAGAGTTGATATGAGCTTGTGTCGTGTAACATTATTTAAACCCAAGTTGATATGAGCTTGTGCCGTGTAACGTTGTTTAAACCTGAGTTATTGTGAGCTTGTGCCGTGTAACATAGTTTAAACCCGAGCTGATTTGAGCTTGGGCCGTGTAACGTCGTTTAAACCAGAGTTGATATGAGCTTGTGCCGTGTAATGTCGTTTAAACCCGAGCTGATTTGAGCTTGGGCCGTGTAACGTCGTTTAAACCAGAGTTGATATGATATTGTGCTGTGTAACGTCGTTTAAACCCGAGTTGACATGAGCTTGTGCTGTGTAATGTCATTTAAACCCGAGTTGATATGAGCTTGTGTCGTGTAGCGTCATTTAAACCCAAGTTGATTTGAGCTTGTGTCGTGCAACGTCATTTAAACCTGAGTTGATATGAGCTTGTGCCGTGTAATGGTGTTTAAACCCGAGTTTATATGCGCTTGTGCCGTGTAACATCATTTAAACCCGTTGATATGAGCTTGTGCTGTGTAATGTCATTTAAACCTGAGTTGATGTGAGCTTGTGCTGTGTAACGTCGTTTAAACCCGAGTTGATATGAGCTTGTGCTGTGTAAGGTCGTTTAAGCCCGAGTTGATATGAGCTTGTGCTGGGTAACGTTGTTTGAAGCCGAGTTGATATGAGCTTGTGCTGTGTAACATTGTTTAAACCTGAGTTGATATGAGCTTGAGCTGTGTAACGTCATTTAAACCCAAGTTGATATGAGCTTGTGCCGTGTAACGTTGTTTAAACCCGAGTTGATGTGAGCTTGTGCCGTGTAACATAGTTTAAACACGAGCTGATTTGAGCTTGGGCCGTGTAACGTCGTTTAAACCCGAGGTGATGTGAGATTGTGCCGTGTAAAGTCGATAAAACCCGAGTTGATATGATCTTGTGCCATGTAATGTCATTTAAACCCGAGTTGCTGTGAGCTTGTGCCGTGCAACATCGTTTAAACACAAGTCGATATGAGCATGTGCCGTGTAACGTCATTTAAACCCGAGTTGAAATGAGCTTGTGCCATGTAACGTCGTTTAAACCAGAGTTGATATGAGCGTGTGCCGTGTAATGTCGTTTAAACCCGAGTTGATATCAGCTTGTGCCATGTAATGTCATAAAAACTGAGTTGATATGATATTGTGCTGTGTAACGTCGTTTAAACCCGAGTTGATATGAGCTTGTGTCGTGTAGCGTCATTTAAACCCAAGTTGATTTGAGCTTGTGTCGTGCAACGTCGTTTAAACCCGAGTTGATATGAGCTTGTGCCGTGTAATGTTGTTTAAACCCGAGTTTATATGCGCTTGTGCCGTGTAACATCGTTTAAACCCGTTGATATGAGCTTGTGCTGTGTAATGTCATTTAAACCTGAGTTGATGTGAGCTTGTGCTGTGTAACGTCGTTTAAACCCGAGTTGATATGAGCTTGTGCTGTGTAAGGTCGTTTAAGCCCGAGTTGATATGAGCTTGTGCTGGGTAACGTTGTTTAAAGCCGAGTTGATATGAGCTTGTGCTGTGTAACATTGTTTAAACCTGAGTTGATATGAGCTTGTGCTGTGTAACGTCGTTTAAACCCGAGGTGATATGAGCTTGTGCCGTGTAACGGTGTTTAAACCCGAGTTTATATGCGCTTGTGCCGTGTAATGTCATTTAACCCGTTGATATGATCTTGTGCTGTGTAACGTCATTGAAACCCAAGTTGATACGAGATTGTGCTGTGTAACGTCATTTAAACCCGTTGATATGAGCTTATGCCGTGTAACGTCATTTAAACCCGAGTTGATATGAGCTTGTGCTGTGTAACATCGTTTAAACCCGAGTTGATATGAGTTTGTGCTGTGTAACGTCATTTAAACCCGAGTTGATATGAGTTTGTGCTGTGTAACGTCGTTTAAACACGAGTTGATATGAGTTTGTGCTGTGTAACGTCGTTTAAACCCGAGTTGATATGAGTTTGTGCTGTGTAACGTCGTTTAAACCCGAGTTGATATGAGATTGTGCTGTGTAACGTCATTTAAACCCGTTGATATGAGCTTGTGCTGTGTAACGTCGTTTAAACCAGAGTTGAAATGAGTTTGTGCTGTGTAACGTCGTTTAAACCCGTTGCTATGAGCTTGTGCCGTGTAACGTCATTTAAACCCGAGTTGATATGAGCTTGAGCCATGTAACGTTGTTTAAACCCGAGTTCATCTGAGCTTGTGCTGTGTCATGTCATTTAAACCCGAGTTGATATGAGCTTGAGCCATGTAACGTTGTTTAAACCCGATTTGACACGAGCTTGTGCTGTGTACCGTCATTTAAACCCGAGTTGATATGAGCTTGAGCCGTGTAACGTTGTTTAAACCAGAGTTGATATGAGCTTGTGCTGTGTAACGTCATTTAAACCCGAGTTGATATGAGCTTGACCCATGTAACGTTGTTTAAACCCGAGTTGATATGAGCTTTTGCTGTGTAACGTCATTTAAACTCGAGTTGATATGAGCTTGAGCCGTGTAACGTTGTTTAAACCCGAGTTGATATGAGCTTGTGTGGTGTTACGTCATTTAACCCTGAGTTGATATGAGCTTGTGCTGTGCAACGTCATTTAAACCCGAGTTGATATGAGCTTGAGCCGTGTAACGTTGTTTAAACCAGAGTTGATATGAGCTTGTGCTGTGTACCGTCATTTAAAACCGAGTTGATATGAGCTTGAGCCGTGTAATGTTGTTTGAACCAGAGTTGATATGAGCTTGTGCCGTGTAACGTCATTTAAACCCGAGTTGATATGAGCTTGAGCCGTGTAATGTTCTTTAAACCAGAGTTGATATGAGCTTGTGCTGTGTAACGTCATTTAAACCCGCGTTGATATGAGCTTGTGCTGTGTAACGTCATTTAAACCCGAGTCGATATGAGTTTGTGCTGTGCAACGTCGTTTAAACCCGAGTTGATATGAGCTTGTGCTGTGTAACGTCATTTAAACCCGAGTTTATATGAGCTTGTGCTGTGTAATGTTGTTTAAACCCGAGTTGATATGAGCTTGTGTTGTGTAACGTCATTTAAACCCGAGTTGATATGAGCTTGAGCCGTGTAACGTTGTTTAAACCAGAGTTGATATGAGCTTGTGCTGTGTAACGTCATTTTAACCCGAGTTGATATGAGCTTGTGCTGTGTGACGTCATTTAAACCCAAGTTGATATGAGCTTGTGCTGTGTAACGTCATTTAAACCCGAGTTGATATGAGCTTGAGCTGTGTAACGTTGTTTAAACCAGAGTTGATATGAGCTTGAGCCGTGTAACGTTGTTTAAACCAGAGTTGATATGAGCTTGTGCTGTGTAACGTCATTTAAACCCAAGTTGATTTGAGTTTGTGCTGTGTAACGTCGTTTAAACCCGAGTTGATATAAGATTGTGCTGTGTAACGTCGATTAAACCCGAGTTTATATGAGCTTGTGCCGTATAACGTCATTTAAACCCGTTGATACGAGCTTGTGCTGTGTAATGTCATTTAAACCCGAGTTGATATGAGCTTGTGCCGTGTAACGTCGTTTAAACCAGAGTTGATATGAGATTGTGCTGTGTAACGTCATTTAAACCTGAGTTGATATGAGCTTGTGCTGTGTAATGTCATTTAAACCTGTTGATATGAGCTTGTGCCGTGTAACGTCGTTTAAACCAGAGTTGATATGAGCTTGTGTCGTGTAACATTATTTAAACCCAAGTTGATATGAGCTTGTGCCGTGTAACGTTGTTTAAACCTGAGTTGATGTGAGCTTGTGCCGTGTAACATAGTTTAAACCCGAGCTGATTTGAGCTTGGGCCGTGTAACGTCGTTTAAACCAGAGTTGATATGAGCTTGTGCCGTGTAATGTCGTTTAAACCCGAGCTGATTTGAGCTTGGGCCGTGTAACGTCGTTTAAACCAGAGTTGATATGATATTGTGCTGTGTAACGTCGTTTAAACCCGAGTTGACATGAGCTTGTGCTGTGTAATGTCATTTAAACCCGAGTTGATATGAGCTTGTGTCGTGTAGCGTCATTTAAACCCAAGTTGATTTGAGCTTGTGTCGTGCAACGTCATTTAAACCTGAGTTGATATGAGCTTGTGCCGTGTAATGGTGTTTAAACCCGAGTTTATATGCGCTTGTGCCGTGTAACATCATTTAAACCCGTTGATATGAGCTTGTGCTGTGTAATGTCATTTAAACCTGAGTTGATGTGAGCTTGTGCTGTGTAACGTCGTTCAAACCCGAGTTGATATGAGCTTGTGCTGTGTAAGGTCGTTTAAGCCTGAGTTGATATGAGCTTGTGCTGGGTAACGTTGTTTAAAGCCGAGTTGATATGAGCTTGTGCTGTGTAACATTGTTTAAACCTGAGTTGATATGAGCTTGAGCTGTGTAACGTCATTTAAACCCAAGTTGATATGAGCTTGTGCCGTGTAACGTTGTTTAAACCCGAGTTGATGTGAGCTTGTGCCGTGTAACATAGTTTAAACACGAGCTGATTTGAGCTTGGGCCGTGTAACGTCGTTTAAACCCGAGGTGATGTGAGATTGTGCCGTGCAACATCGTTTAAACACAAGTCGATATGAGCATGTGCCGTGTAACGTCATTTAAACCCGAGTTGAAATGAGCTTGTGCCATGTAACGTCGTTTAAACCAGAGTTGATATGAGCGTGTGCCGTGTAATGTCATTTAAACCCGAGTTGATATGAGTTTGTGCTGTGTAACGTCGTTTAAACACGAGTTGATATGAGTTTGTGCTGTGTAACGTCGTTTAAACCCGAGTTGATATGAGTTTGTGCTGTGTAACGTCGTTTAAACCCGAGTTGATATGAGTTTGTGCTGTGTAACGTCGTTTAAACCCGAGTTGATATGAGATTGTGCTGTGTAGCGTCATTTAAACCCGAGTTGATGTGAGCTTGTGCCGTGTAACATAGTTTAAACACGAGCTGATTTGAGCTTGGGCCGTGTAACGTCGTTTAAACCAGAGTTGATATGAGCTTGAGCCGTGTAACGTTGTTTAAACCAGAGTTGATATGAGCTTGTGCTGTGTAACGGTATTTAAACCCGAGTTGATATGAGCTTGTGCTGTGTAACGTCATTTAAACCCAAGTTGATATGAGCTTGTGCTGTGTAACGTCATTTAAACCCGAGTTGATATGAGCTTGTGCTGTGTAACGTCATTTAAACCCAAGTTGATATGAGCTTGAGCCGTGTAACGTTGTTTAAACCAGAGTTGATATGAGCTTGAGCCGTGTAACGTTGTTTAAACCAGAGTTGATATGAGCTTGTGCTGTGTAACGTCATTTTAACCCGAGTTGATATGAGCTTGTGCTGTGTGACGTCATTTAAACCCAAGTTGATATGAGCGTGTGCTGTGTAACGTCATTTAAACCCGAGTTGATATGAGCTTGAGCTGTGTAACGTTGTTTAAACCAGAGTTGATATGAGCTTGAGCCGTGTAACGTTGTTTAAACCAGAGTTGATATGAGCTTGTGCTGTGTAACGTCATTTAAACCCAAGTTGATATGAGCTTGTGCTGTGTAACGTCATTTAAACCCAAGTTGATATGAGCTTGTGCGATGTTTTGACGTCTGGTTCGGAGTCTCCAGCCGATTTGGTGTTTTCTTCTGTTCTTTCTTGGTTCTGTGTTTTTAAACGAAATAGAAACAATGCAGGTAAAGGTAACTTCAATGCACGAGAGCGCGTTCCTGAGCGGGGAAGACCCACATTGGTCAAGGTGGGAAGAAGTGCGAAATATTTTATTGTTATTGTTATTATTATTACTAGGGCATGCCCGTACTATATATATATCTAAAATTATATCCCCCCCCTCTATTTACATGAAATGGTTTGGTCCATTCGCAAAGCCAAAGCGAACGGCTTGCGAGTACGGTGACAATCCCCCCCCTCTATTTACATGAAATGGTTTGGTCCATTCGCAAAGCCAAAGCGAACGGCTTGCGAGTACGGTGACAATCCCCCCCCTCTATTTACATGAAATGGTTTGGTCCAAAGCGAACGGCTTGCGGAGTTTGGTAAAGAAATCGCCATAGCTCGGTAACTACTTCTCCGATTAATATGAAACCTTGAAAAGGCACATCCTCGGGTCCCCAGCAATATACCTGGCAAGTTTCAAGTATATCGGACCCGTGGTTGTCGAGAAACAGCGGTCACAGACAAACAAACACACAGACACACAGACACACAGACACACACACACACAGAGATTACTGGAATTATAGATAGATATTGAAGTGCGCGGTGCTACGCGCGCGACTTGCTACCAAGGAGGAAGCGGACAACGCGGTAAGTTTAATGTTCTTTATTAAAAGAGGTCACTGTAGCACTGGCGCGCTCCGGGCTGCGCGCCCGGTGTATATCCTGAGGCCACGCCTACCCCTCGGCGTGGCCGCCGCCCACTTGGTGCGCGGAATGATGTCACCACGCCAGTGAGCTTCCGTGTCCGCCACACGCGCCCCCCCAGAATTCCCGCGCACCTGGAAGGCCAATTTGCAGGGCAAACGGATGACCCGGCCGAAGCGACTGGCGGCGTCCGGGGTGCAGGGATGCCAGGTGGGATGCCCCCGGCTGTACCCGGGATGGGTGCCGGACCGGGGGGCGGCGTGCCTGCGGTGCTGGGCGGTGCCGGGGGTCCGCCCGAAGAGGGGCGGCCCCGACGCGGGGGCCGAGCCACCGGCGGTGGGTGGTCCATGTCGAGGTGGGCCGGCTTGAGGCGGTCTATGGAGACCCGGTCAGGAGTGCCGCCGATGTCCAGGGTGAAATGTTTCACCCCGGTCTCCAGCACGCGGAAAGGCCCGTCGTACGGGGGCCACAGTGGTGTCCGGTGGGCGTCGTGCCGGACGAAGACGTACTCCGCGGTGCGAAGCTCTGGGGCGACGTGTGTAGGAGGGTGCCCGTGGTGCGCCGTCGGCACCGGGGCGAACTTCCGGGCGGTCTCCTGCAGCGCAGAACGCTCCTGCGCCGCGGACCATGGTGCCGTGGGGTCGGGGAGGAACTCGCCCGGCACCCGCAGCGGTTGCCCAAAAACCAACTCCGCCGCGGAGGCGCGCAGGTCGTCCTTGGGTGCCGTCCGGAGGCCCAGCAGGACCCAGGGGAGCCTGTCGACCCAGCCGCCGTCGCGGACGGTGGCCCGGAGCGCGGCCTTCAAGGAGCGGTGGAAGCGCTCGCACAGGCCGTTGGCCTGGGGGTGGTAGGCCGTGGTTCGGTGCAGCTGGACCCCGAGCCCCCGCGCGACCGCCCCCCCAGAGCTCCGAGGTGAACTGGGGGCCGCGGTCGGACGAGATGTCCGAGGGGGCGCCGAACCGGGCGACCCAGGTGGCGATGAACGCCTGTGCGACGTCCGCCGCCGTCGTCGTCGCCAAAGGCACGGCCTCTGGCCACCGGGTGGTGCGGTCCACCATGGTGAGGACATGGGTGAAACCCCACGAGGGGGCAGAGGTCCCACCAGGTCCACGTGAACGTGGTCGAACCGACGTTCCGGCACCGTAAACGGGGCCAAGGGGGCCTGGGTGTGTCGGTGCACCTTTGCGCGCTGGCACGCGAGGCACGTCCTGGTCCAGCTGCGGACGGCCTTCCGGAGGCCATGCCAGACAAACTTGTCGGTGACCAACCTCTGGGAGGCCCTCGTGCCCGGGTGGGACAGGCCGTGGATGGCGTCAAAAACCTGGCGCTGCCAGCCTGCGGGCACGATGGGGCTGCGGGCACCCAAAAAGTCGATGCTGGTGACGCCGAACCGGCACTTGGCGGGGTTCACGATCAGGCCGTGCTGGCCCAGACGTTCGAAGAGCGTGCGGAGGTGATGAAGGTGCTCTTCGCGGGACGCGCTGGCGACGAGGATGTCGTCCAGGTAGACGTACAAAAAATCCAAGCCGCGCAAGACGCTGTCCATTAGGCGCTGGAACGCCTGAGCCGCATTTTTCAAACCGAAGGGCATCCGAAGAAATTCGAAAAGCCCGAACGGCATGATGACAGCCATCTTCGGGATGTCCTCCGGCCTGACAGGAACCTGATGGTAGCCGCGCACGAGGTCCACCTTTGAAAAGAAGGACATCCCCGCCAACCGGGCGGAGAAGTCCTGTATGTGGGGGACGGGGTAGCGGTCGGGGGTGGTGGCGTCGTTGAGGCGCCGGTAGTCCCCGCACGGTCGCCATCCCCCGCCGGGCTTGGGCACGATGTGGAGCGGCGACGCCCACGCGCTCTCGGAGCGCCGCATGATGCCGAGCCGCTCCAGCATGGCGAATACCGCTTTCGCTACCGCGAGCTTCGTCGGCTCGAGGCGGCGTGCCCGGGCGTAGACCGGTGGCCCGGCGGTGGGGATGTGGTGTTCCACCCCATGCTTGACGGTCCCCGCCGAGAAGGTGGGCCTCGTGAGGGCCGGGAAACCCGCGAGGAGGCGGGCGAATTCGTCCGCTGCCGGAAGCGTACAGATGAACCTGGCCGGAACGGAACCGCTCAACAAGCCGCTCGGCGAGCCGCTCGGCGAGCCGCTCGATGAGCCGCTCTGTGAGCTGCTCAACGAGCCGGGCAGCGCGCACGCGAGCGAGCTGAACGTCTCAGCCAGGACAAGCCTTCTGCGCTTTACATCGACCAGTAATCCATTAGCACATAAGAAGTCCGCGCCGAGCAGTGGCATGGGCACGTCGGCCGTAACGAACGACCAACGGAAAACCTGCCCTCCGAACCGCAGAGAGAGACAGTGTTTTCCGTACGTGCGTATAGACGTACCATTGGCCGCAAGCAGCGCGGGACCTCGGCCCGCGGTTTGCTTGTCGGACGTACCGGCAGGAACGACACTCACCTGCGCACCCATGTCGCACAGGTAACGGTGCCCGGACAAGGTATCCGTTATGTACAGAAGGCTGTTTGAATTGCCGACGCTCACAGTTGCCACCGAGCGTCGGCTCGCCCGTTTCCCGACCTGCCGAATGAGCACGGCGGGCGACACTGCCGAGCCTCGTGGCCGAACTTGGCGTGGAAGAAACACCAGGTGGGCAGCTGCGGCGTCGGAGGCCCGGTTTTCTTCGCGGCGGTGGCGGTGGTGGGGGGCGGGGCGTGGCGGCGGACACGAGGTGCGGTGCATCAGGGAAAGCCTCGGGAGCGGCGACCGCGCCAAGACTCGCCTGCGTGTCCAAAGCCGCGTAGTATTTGTCGGCCTCGGCAGCGAGCGCACGGGGTTCCGTTAACGCGGAACCGGCCAAAGCGAGGCGGACTCGTGCTGGCAGCTGGCGTCGAAATAACGCCCGGAATAGAGCGTTCGGGGTTTCGTCGCCCATGAGCACCAGCATATGATCCATACGGACCGACGGTCGCGTGTCCCCGATCTCGGGGAGGTCCAAGAGGCGATCGGCCCGTGCGTCCACCGTAAGGCCGAACGTGGCGAGGAGGAGACGCTTGACCGCCTCGTACTTGCCGTCGGCAGGTTGGTCCCTTATGACCGATACGACGCGGGTGGCCGTGCCGGGCCCGAGGGCGGCGACCACGTGGCAGTACATGGTCTCGTCCACCGTGATGCCTCGAAGTCGGAACTGGGCTTCTGCCTGCAGGAACCAAACTTCGGCTTGTGACTCCCAGAATTCGGGGAGCTTGATGGAGACCGCGTTGGTTGCCATTGTTGCGGCGGTTTCGGGTGGTCAGCGACGGCTGACTCGAATGTCGGAGGTCACCAATGAAGTGCGCGGTGCTACGCGTGCGACTTGCTACCAAGGAGGAAGCGGACAACGCGGTAAGTTTAATGTTCTTTATTTTAAAAGGTCACTGTAGCACTGGCGCGCTCCGGGCTGCGCGCCCGGTGTATATCCTGAGGCCACGCCTACACCTCGGCGTGGCCGCCGCCCACTTGGTGCGCGGAATGATGTCACCACGCCAGTGAGCTTCCGTGTCCGCCACAATATTATTATTCCCGTAAACGCCAAAGAAGGTGTTCGCAGAAGCCGTGAATGACTTAAAGCATTCAGGGAGTGAATAACAGTGAACGTCCGAGCACGGGAAGCGACCCCGACATGATGGTCTGACATGGTCAAGCTGTTTACAGAAGACTTGGTGGGTAAAAGGATTCACCACGCACGCGGTAAAAGGATTCACCACGCACGGGGTAAAAGGATTCACCACGCACGGGGTAAAAGGATTCACCACGCACGGGGTAAAAGGATTCACCACGCACGGGGTAAAAGGATTCACCACGCACGGGGTAAAAGGATTCACCACGCACGGGGTAAAAGGATTCACCACGCACGGGGTAAAAGGATTCACCACGCACGGGGTAAAAGGATTCACCACGCACGGGGTAAAAGGATTCACCACGCACGGGGTAAAAGGATTCACCACGCACGGGGTAAAAGGATTCACCACGCACGGGGTAAAAGGATTCACCACGCACGGGGTAAAAGGATTCACCACGCACGGGGTAAAAGGATTCACCACGCACGGGGTAAAAGGATTCACCACGCACGGGGTAAAAGGATTCACCACGCACGGGGTAAAAGGATTCACCACGCACGGGGTAAAAGGATTCACCACGCACGGGGTAAAAGGATTCACCACGCACGGGGTAAAAGGATTCACCACGCACGGGGTAAAAGGATTCACCACGCACGGGGTAAAAGGATTCACCACGCACGGGGTAAAAGGATTCACCACGCACGGGGTAAAAGGATTCACCACGCACGGGGTAAAAGGATTCACCACGCACGGGGTAAAAGGATTCACCACGCACGGGGTAAAAGGATTCACCACACACGGGGTAAAAGGATTCACCACACACTTAAAGTTCATGTAAACATTAGATGGGGGTTCGGGATTCCAGAGGAATATTCTGGAAGGGGGAAAAGGAACCAATGGTGCCAATTGGACTTAAATCTTACCTTGATCACATGTCGGTCTGAAGGCAAGTCCGTCATGGCACCGCGGGGCGGGAAGTGGGAAGTGGGAAGTGGGAAGTGGAAGTGGAGGGAAGGGATGAGACTGGTTGGAAAAACGGGGATAAAGTGAGCTCGAGGAGTTCTGCGTGAGGGAAGTGGGGGCCGACCTGGTGCTTTTCCGGTAAGGATTTACATGGTAACAGTGACGGCGCTTCCTTTCCCGGAAGAGAGAGAGAGAGGGCGGGGAAGGAGGTCGGAATGCGCGGATGGGGATGGGAGGACAGGACACAGGAAGTGAATTTGCTTCTGTTACTCCTCCCCACTCCCACATCGACCACCCCTTCCCAGGTAAGCTCTTGAGGTAACCAACGATGCCGGACCAAACCTGTTTAAATGTCGGAAGCAGCAGGGTGTCCGTGAGCCAGCGTCGGTCCGGCGTCATTGGTTACCTGGGTTTGTCGTCCCCTCACATTGTTTATCCCCTTCCCCTCATTCCATAATTCCGTCCTCCCCAGCATACTGCATTCCTCCTTCCCCCAATGTCGAAATGATAGGAGGATGAACAAAAATCTGCAGGATGGGATTAAAATGGGGGAGGAAGGATCCGTGAAGGTAAACGAAGAAGAAGATGCTTTTGAGGAAGTGAGAGGAGACCGGAAAGAGAGCTGGAAAATGTCCATATTGACACCTGCTGAAGAGGAGGAGCAAGTTGAGACAACGTAAACCTATAGATTTATATATGGGATTTACATCGGGAATAGAACAAAAGACCATTGTCTTGAGGTCACGTGGTCGTCGTTGTGAAGTGCGCGTGACGTTCACTTTTGACCTTTCCCCACGTCAAATTTACAATTTATGGAATTTACGGCGATTGGGTGTATGCTGATTCCTCTGATGTACGTTTTGAAAAGTCGGAATATTCAAGACCGTGGGATCTTCCATGTACACCAGGTGGTGCACACAAGACAACTGACTGAACGCTTCCTGAAGAACGGCGTGATCCACAATGCAGCACCTTGAGCATTATGACGTGCGCTTTATGGTCGGATCCCATTGGGGCTGTCAGGATGGCGTCCTCAACTCAAGAGGCGCGCACACTCACAAGATTGGGTCAAAACTGTCATCCTGCTGTTTCATAGTTACGGAAAAGAAGAAGCCGAAGTAGAGGAAGTAGAAGCCTAAGTGGAGGAAGTAGAAGCCGAAGTAGAGGAAGAAGAAGCCTAAGTGGAGGAAGTAGAGCCGAAGTAGTGGTAGAAGAAGCCGAAGTAGAGGAAGAAGAGACCGAAGTAGAGGAAGAAGAAACTGAAGTAGAGGAAAAAGAAGAAGCCGAAATTGAGGAAGAGGAAATCCAGGTAGAGGAAGAAGAAGCCGAAGTAGAGGAAGAAGAAGCCGAAGTAGAGTAAGAGGAAGAAGAAGCCTAAGTAGGTTGAGTCGCATGACATAAACGTGTGTCAGACTCGGGGCCATTGCCATAATTTTTTTGTTACCATTTCAGCTTTTGCCATCAAATCTTCAACAAATCTTTATTATGAGAATATGGAGAACAACTGTTAATAAAATGTAATTTTTTTTAAACTGTCGTTTTCGTCAAGTTTAGTTTGAGGACAGTGGAGACGGGCTTTAGATTTGGAAATTTGTTTCCTCGTTTTGCTTGAAAAACAATTCTCTGCAACCGCTTGTCGATTGATGCTGAACTTTAACTCCCCATGGAGATCATTTTATTGTTAACTCTGACGTCATAGATCACATGATATGGCAGCCATATTGGATTAAAGGAAAACATTTGGACATCTCTGAAACCGCTCAACCAAAAACACTTTGCATATGGCATCAACTCCCCATGGGGTATATATGGTCATAATGATGATGTCATCGGTGAAGTGGTATTGTAGCCATTATTGGTTGAATTTAAATCCTTATCTGAAGTAAAGTGGTATTGTAGCCTAACACTTCATATATATGATCTACAACCCAATGTGAGTGAAGAATTAAAGTTATGACATCTTCAGTCACATGGTCTGGCGGCCATATTGAATTGAAAATAAAAACTTTAAAAATATTCTTCTCCAGAACTGCTTAACAGATCGATGCAAAACTTCAAACATATGATCCACCAGCTATAGGGAATACACTTTCAAAATTTAAATGTCATATGTCACATGGTCACTCGACCATGTTGGATTCAACCTTAAATCTTTTTTAAAAACATTTCAAAAACCAATGAACCAATGCATCTGAAACGTTATGTATATAATCGACTGCCCATGACGATACACAGGTGATAACTAAAACATCATCGGTCACATTGTTTGGCAGCCAAATCAATCGAATATATATTGTTGTGGATTTGAGAATGGTGTTGTAGTTTTTATTATCGTTGTAAGTGTAATGAAATTGTTGTAAATATCACCCTCCTTCCTCCATTTGTTGTGTATAAAGGTCAAAGGTCGTTCCCGTAGTTATTCCATATACAATCACGTAGCAAATCATAGATCTCCCTGTTCAGTAGTTATCTCCTTATTATGTGTATTAGATTAAGGCTTTGTCTTCCATTAATTGACACTCCATTGCACCGAATTCAAATAAGGTAGATTCCCTTCCAATTCCCCTTTTGTCATCAATTGCCAACTGCATTGTGCGGTTTTCCGCATGCGGTTTTCTGCATTCGCCGCTGCTGCTTCATGGTTTTCGCCGCAAAACTCCATTGAACACGCGGTCAGATCGGAGAAGAAGGGGGAGGAGCCGCCGAATCCAGGGCGTTGGCCGCCGATCGTCATCACAAGGTGGAGCCAGCGAGCCCCGACCCGCCAATCAGGACCGGTGAGAGACCAGCTCGGGCGTGGCGCGGGTTGATCTGGATGCACGCTATAAAAGTGCGCACGGAAGCCTTTGAGGGGGTCGGAGAGAGAGATGCGGCACATGAGTCGAGAGTGAGAAAAGTGACGGAGCCCCACGAGCAGTACCACGCAGCTTTGACTCCACCAGGCAGCTTTGACTCCACCAGGCAGCGTTGACTCCACCAGGCAGCGTTGACTCTACCAGGCAGCGTTGGCTACACCAGGCAGCTTCGACACGTTACCACGCGGGAACCAGGATCGGTGGCCGTCGAGGTCCAGCCCGACGTCCCGTGCGGGATCAAGCCCGAACCATCTGCTCCAGCTGAACCTTCCTCTCTCCTTCCAGCATTCGTTCCTGCCTCCATTCCCCAGTCGTGTAAGTGTGATCGTAGTCTGTTCTGTGTGTCTTGTCCTTGGGGTTAAGTAAGACTGTAGTAGGTAAGCTAATTTGCACTGTGTCCTCTTCTTCTTCTGTATTTTATTTTATTATCTTTCCTCCTCCTTGGTTTCTTTTGGTTGTAAATAATAGCAAATAAATCATATTCGTATTTCCTACTGCTGTCTTCCTCTTCTTCACATCCGTCGTCTTAGTGATTTCCTTCATTGAATACCTGTGGCACGATTTGGCCAACGTTTCGGAATTGGGTTAGTTCCTGTTAATAGTTCGTGCCGCGGTTGCTAAAACCGCTCGGCAATTAACGTCTGTCCGCGGTACGAACAGGGCTGTGCACCTGCCTTTCCGGAGGTAGCTGGGCAGCGTCAGGGACCCCGTTGGTCAGTCAGAGACGAGGGGATTAATCCCCCCTCGGTAAGGGGAACAGAGGCTGACGTTGGGTTCCGTAACAATGTATATATATGAATACGATTGACTACCCATGTGGAATAAAGTTTGATTCCTATGACGTCATCCTTGCTTTGCAATTACATCACAAGGACTGATGATTGGTTTGTAATTGCATCACATGGACTGATCCTCAGTTTTTAGCCGCGTCCCAGACGCTGCTCATAGAGTGCACTCTGCTGTTGTTGTTGTTACCACATCTTCTTCTTCTTCTTCTTCCCTCCTGTTCTTGCAGAGAAGACAAAACCTCAAAGCTCCACCCATTCTGGGAACCATAGCTCCACCCATTCTGGGAGAGCCTTCATATAAACAAATATCCACCATTTTATTAACTCGCATAGCTTTGAGGCCTGTTTTGTAGGCCCGTGGTGTCTTCCTCTCACACAGTTTTCTTTCAAATCAAATTCGATATATCATTTCATTTTTCACAGTCGCCAACATAGTTTTAGACTCGGTTGAAAAAAAACGGGAAGAAAATGCGATGAAAGTTGCCCTTTATAGAACGAAATGAATTCTCAAAGGCCTGTAACTTCAAGTCCATTGACATATATTTTTTTTAAATCGCGGCATGCGCAGTCATACACCGCCCGAAATAAGAGACGGGAAAATGCCGAGATATATATATATTTTGTTTAAATCGCGGCATGCTCAGTCATACACCGCCCGAAATAACAGACGGGAAAATGCCGAGATATAATAAAAATTCGTCCATTTGATGACAATCGTCACGATGAAATATTTAATTTATACGTCGTCACAATAATGTGGAGAGAGGAGCATAGCTTCGTTCACGTGTCGCCACATACGGGAAATTGCCGAGATTTTTTTTTTTTTAAATCGCGGCATGGTCAGTCATACACCGCCTGAAATAACAGACGGGAAAATGCCGAGATATATTAAAAATTCGTCGCCACACACGGGAAATTGCCGAGATATATTTTCACTTTGCACAAAAATAACATCAAGTAATCGAATCAATAGGAATGTCCTGTGCCTATAACATCGACGTTATAGGCACAGCTGCATCTAGGCATTGTGTAACATCGACGCGGGTTTTGTTTTAATTAAAACTTTTTGTACTTGTTAATTGCATCACATGGACTGATCCTCGGTTTTCAATTGCCTCACATGGACTGATCCTCGGTTTTCAATTGCCTCAGATGGACTGATCCTCGGTTTTCAATTGCCTCACATGGACTGATCCTCGGTTTTCAATTGCCTCACATGGACTGATCCTCAGTTTTTAATTCTCACATGGACTGATCCTCGGTTTTCAATTGCCTCACATGGACTGATCCTCAGTTTTTAATTCTCACATGGACTGATCCTCGGTTTTCAATTGCCTCACATGGACTGATCCTCAGTTTTTAATTCTCACATGGACTGATCCTCGGTTTTCAATTGCCTCACATGGACTGATCCTCGGTTTTTAATTGCCTCACATGGACTGATCCTCGGTTTTCAATTGCATCACATGGACTGAACCTCGGTTTTTAATTGCCTCACATGGACTGATCCTCGGTTTTCAATTGCCTCACATGGACTGATCCTCGGTTTTCAATTGCCTCACATGGACTGATCCTCAGTTTTCAATTGCCTCACATGGACTGATCCTCGGTTTTCAATTGCCTCACATGGACTGATCCTCGGTTTTCAATTGCATCACATGGACTGAACCTCGGTTTTTAATTGCCTCACATGGACTGATCCTCGGTTTTCAATTGCCTCACATGGACTGATCCTCGGTTTTCAATTGCCTCACATGGACTGATCCTCGGTTTTTAATTGCCTCACATGGACTGATCCTCGGTTTTCAATTGCATCACATGGACTGAACCTCGGTTTTTAATTGCCTCACATGGACTGATCCTCGGTTTTCAATTGCCTCACATGGACTGATCCTCGGTTTTCAATTGCATCACATGGACTGATCCTCAGTTTTTAATTCTCACATGGACTGATCCTCGGTTTTCAATTGCCTCACATGGACTGATCCTCGGTTTTTAATTGCCTCACATGGACTGATCCTCGGTTTTCAATTGCATCACATGGACTGAACCTCGGTTTTTAATTCTCACATGGACTGATCCTCGGTTTTCAATTGCCTCACATGGACTGATCCTCAGTTTTTAATTCTCACATGGACTGATCCTCGGTTTTCAATTGCATCACATGGACTGATCCTCAGTTTTTAATTCTCACATGGACTGATCCTCGGTTTTCAATTGCATCACATCGACTGATCCTCAGTTTTTAATTCTCACATGGACTGATCCTCGGTTTTTAATTGCATCACATGGACTGATCCTCGGTTTTTAATTCTCACATGGACTGATCCTCGGTTTGTAATTGCATCACATGGACTGATCCTCGGTTTTCAATTGCCTCACATGGACTGATCCTCAGTTTTTAATTCTCACATGGACTGATCCTCGGTTTTTAATTGCATCACATGGACTGATCCTCAGTTTTTAATTCTCACATGGACTGATCCTCGGTTTTCAATTGCCTCACATGGACTGATCCTCGGTTTTCAATTGCCTCACATGGACTGATCCTCGGTTTTTAATTGCATCACATGGACTGATCCTCGGTTTTCAATTGCCTCACATGGACTGATCCTCGGTTTTTAATTGCATCACATGGACTGATCCTCGGTTTTCAATTGCCTCACATGGACTGATCCTCAGTTTTTAATTCTCACATGGACTGATCCTCGGTTTTCAATTGCATCACATGGACTGAACCTCGGTTTTTAATTCTCACATGGACTGATCCTCGGTTTTCAATTGCCTCACATGGACTGATCCTCGGTTTTCAATTGCCTCACATGGACTGATCCTCGGTTTTTAATTGCATCACATGGACTGATCCTCGGTTTTCAATTGCCTCACATGGACTGATCCTCGGTTTTTAATTGCATCACATGGACTGATCCTCAGTTTTTAATTCTCACATGGACTGATCCTCGGTTTTTAATTGCATCACATGGACTGATCCTCGGTTTTCAATTGCCTCACATGGACTGATCCTCGGTTTGTAATTGCATCACATGGACTGATCCTCGGTTTGTAATTGCATCACATGGACTGATCCTCGGTTTTCAATTGCCTCACATGGACTGATCCTCGGTTTGTAATTGCATCACATGGACTGATCCTCAGTTTTTAATTCTCACATGGACTGATCCTCGGTTTTTAATTGCATCACATGGACTGATCCTCGGTTTTCAATTGCATCACATGGACTGATCCTCAGTTTTTAATTCTCACATGGACTGATCCTCGGTTTTCAATTGCCTCACATGGACTGATCCTCGGTTTTTAATTGCATCACATGGACTGATCCTCGGTTTTCAATTGCCTCACATGGACTGATCCTCGGTTTTTAATTGCATCACATGGACTGATCCTCAGTTTTTAATTCTCACATGGACTGATCCTCGGTTTTTAATTGCATCACATGGACTGATCCTCGGTTTTCAATTGCCTCACATGGACTGATCCTCGGTTTGTAATTGCATCACATGGACTGATCCTCGGTTTGTAATTGCATCACATGGACTGATCCTCGGTTTTCAATTGCCTCACATGGACTGATCCTCGGTTTGTAATTGCATCACATGGACTGATCCTCAGTTTTTAATTCTCACATGGACTGATCCTCGGTTTTTAATTGCATCACATGGACTGATCCTCGGTTTTCAATTGCCTCACATGGACTGATCCTCAGTTTTTAATTCTCACATGGACTGATCCTCGGTTTTCAATTGCCTCACATGGACTGATCCTCAGTTTTTAATTCTCACATGGACTGATCCTCGGTTTTCAATTGCCTCACATGGACTGATCCTCAGTTTTTAATTCTCACATGGACTGATCCTCGGTTTTCAATTGCCTCACATGGACTGATCCTCAGTTTTTAATTCTCACATGGACTGATCCTCGGTTTTCAATTGCCTCACATGGACTGATCCTCAGTTTTTAATTCTCACATGGACTGATCCTCGGTTTTTAATTGCATCACATGGACTGATCCTCGGTTTTCAATTGCCTCACATGGACTGATCCTCAGTTTTTAATTCTCACATGGACTGATCCTCGGTTTTCAATTGCCTCACATGGACTGATCCTCAGTTTTTAATTCTCACATGGACTGATCCTCGGTTTTCAATTGCATCACATGGACTGAACCTCGGTTTTTAATTCTCACATGGACTGATCCTCGGTTTTTAATTGCATCACATGGACTGATCCTCGGTTTTCAATTGCATCACATGGACTGATCCTCAGTTTTTAATTCTCACATGGACTGATCCTCGGTTTTTAATTGCATCACATGGACTGATCCTCGGTTTTCAATTGCCTCACATGGACTGATCCTCAGTTTTTAATTCTCACATGGACTGATCCTCGGTTTTTAATTGCATCACATGGACTGATCCTCGGTTTTTAATTGCATCACATGAACTGATCCTCGGTTTTCAATTGCATCACATGGACTGATCCTCAGTTTTTAATTCTCACATGGACTGATCCTCAGTTTTTAATTCTCACATGGACTGATCCTCGGTTTTTAATTGCAACACATGGACTGATCCTCGGTTTTTAATTGCATCACATGGACTGATCCTCGGTTTTTAATTGCATCACATGGACTGATCCTCGGTTTTTAATTGCATCACATGGACTGATCCTCGGTTTTCAATTGCCTCACATGGACTGATCCTCGGTTTTTAATTGCAACACATGGACTGATCCTCGGTTTTTAATTGCATCACATGGACTGATCCTCGGTTTTTAATTGCATCACATGGACTGATCCTCAGTTTTTAATTGCATCACATGGACTGATCCTCGGTTTTTAATTGCATCACATGGACTGATCCTCGGTTTTTAATTGCATCACATGGACTGATCCTCGGTTTTCAATTGCCTCACAGGGACTGATCCTCGGTTTTTAATTGCATCACATGGACTGATCCTCAGTTTTCAATTGCATCACATGGACTGATCCTCGGTTTTTAATTGCATCACATGGACTGATCCTCGGTTTGTAATTGCATCACATGGACTGATCCTCAGTTTTCAATTGCATCACATGGACTGAACCTCGGTTTTTAATTGCATCACATGGACTGAACCTCGGTTTGTAATTGCATCACATGGACTGATCCTCAGTTTTCAATTGCATCACATGGACTGATCCTCGGTTTTTAATTGCATCACATGGACTGATCCTCGGTTTTTAATTGCATCACATGGACTGATCCTCAGTTTTCAATTGCATCACATGGACTGAACCTCGGTTTTTAATTGCATCACATGGACTGAACCTCGGTTTTTAATTGCATCACATGGACTGAACCTCGGTTTTTAATTGCATCACATGGACTGATCCTCGGTTTTTAATTGCATCACATGGACTGAACCTCGGTTTTTAATTGCATCACATGGACTGATCCTCGGTTTTTAATTGCATCACATGGACTGAACCTCGGTTTTTAATTGCATCACATGGACTGAACCTCGGTTTTTAATTGCATCACATGGACTGATCCTCGGTTTTTAATTCTCACATGGACTGATCCTCGGTTTGTAATTGCATCACATGGACTGATCCTCGGTTTTTAATTGCATCACATGGACTGAACCTCGGTTTTTAATTGCATCACATGGACTGATCCTCGGTTTTTAATTCTCACATGGACTGATCCTCGGTTTGTAATTGCATCACATGGACTGATCCTCGGTTTTTAATTGTCTCACATGGACTGATCCTCGGTTTTTAATTCTCACATGGACTGATCCTCGGTTTGTAATTGTCTCACATGGACTGAACCGAGGTTTTTAATTGCATCACATGGACTGATCCTCGGTTTTTAATTGTCTCACATGGACTGAACCGAGGTTTGTAATTGCATCACATGGATTTATCCTCGGTTTTTAATTGCCTCACATGGACTGATCCTCGGTTTTTAATTCTCACATGGACTGATCCGAGGTTTGTAATTGCATCACATGGACTGATCCTCGGTTTTTAATTCTCACATGGACTGATCCTCGGTTTGTAATTGCATCACATGGATTTATCCTCGGTTTTTAATTGCCTCACATGGACTGATCCTCGGTTTGTAATTGCATCACATGGACTGATCCTCGGTTTGTAATTGCATCACATGGATTTATCCTCGGTTTTTAATTGCCTCACATGGACTGATTCCCGGTTTGTAATTGCATCACTTGGACTGATCCTCGGTTTGTAATTGTCTCACATGGACTGAACCGAGGTTTGTAATTGCATTACATGGACTGATCCTCGGTTTGTAATTGTCTCACATGGACTGAACCGAGGTTTGTAATTGCATCACGTGGACTGATCCTCGGTTTGTAATTGCATCACATGGACTGATCCTCGGTTTGTAATTGCATCACATGGACTGATCCTCGGTTTGTAATTGTCTCACATGGACTGAACCGAGGTTTGTAATTGCATCACATGGACTGATCCTCGGTTTGTAATTGCATCACATGGACTGATCCTCGGTTTTTAATTGTCTCACATGGACTGAACCTCGGTTTTTAATTCTCACATGGACTGATCCTCGGTTTGTAATTGTCTCACATGGACTGAACCGAGGTTTGTAATTGTCTCACATGGACGGATCCTCGGTTTGTAATTGCATCACATGGACTGATCCTCGGTTTGTAATTGCATCACATGGACTGATCCTCGGTTTGTAATTGTCTCACATGGACTGATCCTCGGTTTGTAATTGCATCACATGGACTGATCCTCGGTTTTTAATTGTCTCACATGGACTGATCCTCGGTTTGTAATTGCATCACATGGACTGATCCTCGGTTTTCAATTGCATCACATGGACTGAACCGAGGTTTGTAATTGCATCACATGGACTGATCCTCGGTTTGTAATTGTCTCACATGGACTGAACCGAGGTTTGTAATTGCATCACATGGACTGATCCTCGGTTTGTAATTGCATCACATGGACTGATCCTCGGTTTTTAATTGTCTCACATGGACTGAACCTCGGTTTTTAATTCTCACATGGACTGATCCTCGGTTTGTAATTGTCTCACATGGACTGAACCGAGGTTTGTAATTGTCTCACATGGACGGATCCTCGGTTTGTAATTGCATCACATGGACTGATCCTCGGTTTGTAATTGCATCACATGGACTGATCCTCGGTTTGTAATTGTCTCACATGGACTGAACCGAGGTTTGTAATTGCATCACATGGACTGATCCTCGGTTTGTAATTGCATCACATGGACTGATCCTCGGTTTTTAATTGTCTCACATGGACTGAACCTCGGTTTTTAATTCTCACATGGACTGATCCTCGGTTTGTAATTGCATCACATGGACTGATCCTCGGTTTTCAATTGCATCACATGGACTGATCCTCGGTTTTTAATTCTCACATGGACTGATCCTCGGTTTGTAATTGCATCACATGGACTGATCCTCGGTTTTTAATTCTCACATGGACTGATCCTCGGTTTGTAATTGCATCACATGGATTTATCCTCGGTTTTTAATTGCCTCACATGGACTGATCCTCGGTTTGTAATTGCATCACATGGACTGATCCTCGGTTTGTAATTGCATCACATGGATTTATCCTCGGTTTTTAATTGCCTCACATGGACTGATTCCCGGTTTGTAATTGCATCACATGGACTGATCCTCGGTTTTCAATTGCATCACATGGATTTATCCTCGGTTTGTAATTGCATCACTTGGACTGATCCTCGGTTTGTAATTGTCTCACATGGACTGAACCGAGGTTTGTAATTGCATCACATGGACTGATCCTCGGTTTGTAATTGCATCACATGGACTGATCCTCGGTTTGTAATTGCATCACATGGACTGATCCTCGGTTTGTAATTGTCTCACATGGACTGAACCGAGGTTTGTAATTGCATCACATGGACTGATCCTCGGTTTGTAATTGCATCACATGGACTGATTCTCGGTTTGTAATTGTCTCACATGGACTGATCCTCGGTTTTTAATTGTCTCACATGGACTGATCCTCGGTTTGTAATTGCATCACATGGACTGATCCTCGGTTTTCAATTGCATCACATGGATTTATCCTCGGTTTTTAATTGCCTCACATGGACTGATTCCCGGTTTGTAATTGCATCACATGGACTAATCCTCAGTTTGTAATTGCATCACATGGACTGATCCTCGGTTTTTAAAATAGTCTCACAGGGACTGATCCTCGGTTTGTAATTGCATCACATGGACTGATCCTCGGTTTTTAATTGTCTCACATGGACTGATCCTCGGTTTGTAATTGTATTACATGGACTGATCCTCGGTTTGTAATTGCATCACATGGACTGATCCTCAGTTTGTAATTGCATCACATGGACTAATCCTCAGTTTGTAATTGATTACATGGACTAATCCTCGGGTTTTTATTAACTCAACTGGACGTTCATCACATACTGAACCCTCCGGCGTCCGTCGTCTGTTAACTTTTCGACGTTAACACTCCAGCATCCACAAATATCAACAGATTCTGATCAAACTTGACATGCAGCATCCTTACCCCAAGGACCAGGTTGGTATTACATTTCAGCCCGATCTGTTGAAAAATGGCGAACTTAGGCGACCATTTTGTTTTTGGTCATGAAAACGACGTCAACACTAGCGTCCACAAATATTAACAGATTTTGATCAAACTTAGAATGTTTAACCCTTACCACACAAGGTCGGTTGCTATTGCATTCCAACCCGATCCGTCACAAAATGGCCGCCATATTGTTTTCAGCTCTGAAACGACGTTAAGACTTTAACGTCCACAAGAATTTACGGATTTTGATCAAACTTGGTGTGTGAGACTCTTACCACACAAGGTCGGTTGCAATTGCATGTCAACCCGATCTGTCACAAAATGGCCGCCATTAAAGTTGTCCAGTCAGTTCAGTTGAGTTCTGCTTCCCTGGAAGCTCTAGTTTGTCTCACATGGACTGATGATTGGTTTGTAATCGTCTCACATGGACTGATCCCTGGGTTGTAATCCTTTCCCCACGTTAAATGCTTGTTAGGATTCTGTCCTACGGGGTTTGAAACTTGGCTTGGGATGGTCTCACATGGATTGAAATTTGGTTTGGAATCGTCCCATGTAGATTTTGTTTTCCCAAAATGGAGGCTCATGGAAAAGTGTGTGGGCAGAGGGGAAAAATACAATACTGTCTTTGAGTAGTTCCAACGGGACCTCAGTTGAATACAATCAAAGGAACGAGCTATTACAACACGCTGTTTTTCTTCCTATTTAAAAGGCTCTTTTCAATTTCCTCTCCAACTCATTCCAGATCCAAAAAATATTCAATCTCTTATAATTCTAAATCACTACATGCTCTAAATTCACATTCATTCCACCCCTCCTCTATCATTCTTAAACGGATCGCTAACTTGAAAATCACAATAAACCCAAATTGTTATCTCCCCCCATACCATCCCATCCCTCTCCAATTATCCCCCCTCCCACTCAAAGCTGCCTCCTCCTGACCATCTCCCTTCTATCTCATACCTCCACCTCCCCCAACCTTCTACTTTCCTCTGCTACTCCTCAAAGCACCCCTCACTGTGCCTCATCCCATCACCATCAAACCTTTCGTCCTCATCGTTCCCTTTCTTGTAACTCTTCTGTAATCTCTGACACACCATCAACTGCTCTTCCTACCTCCCACTCTCATCCTTCATCTGCCCCTACCCCTCCCCTGTCCTGCACCCGATGCTCCTCCTCTCTCCTCATTAACGATATGGACCTCAAACATCCAGGGCCGTCGCTCAAACCTGATTGATCTCTCCATTCAGGTTGCTTCTGACAATTCAGACTTGATCTGCTTAACAGAAACTTTCCTCCTTCAAGATGTCTCTGATTCCTTTATATCTCTTCCTGGTTACTCCCCCCCCCCCTCCCCCCCCCCCCCTGGTATGAGAGACTTGAGCCTCGTCCTGATGGTGGGGTTGCTATCTTTATCAAAAACTCTTCCTCACTCTCCACCCCACCCCCAGGAGTACCTCTGGATACGGCTTCCTCTCCGCTCCCACCTTTTGTTCATATGTGTTCTGTACCGTCCTCCAAACAGTGATGACTCCATTTACATGTCGCTATCTGACAACATGGACCAACTTCTATCAACTCATCCCAACTCACTCTTCCTCATATGTGGCGATTTCAACTGTCATCATGCCAGCTGGCTGGGTGTGGGTTCATCTCTCACCAGCCATGGCACCTCAGCAAAGGACTTCTGCGACTCATTGGGACTGACACAATCTGTCAATTTCCCAACCCGGATCTCAGTCAATGGAGTATCTTCTCTTCTAGACTTGGTTATGACAAACTTCCCTGCAAATGTCTGCTGCTCTTCTTCTGCTCCAATCGGTTCTTCTGATCATGTGCTTGTTAAAGTGGACATCTCTCTGACCATCCTCAGGGAGCCTCCTCAGCGCCGACCAGTCTGGAATTTCACTCAGGCCGACTGGCACGGTCTTCAAGCAGCCATCAATCATCTGGACTGGTCTCTCATCTCTACTACTTCTGACATCAATTCTTCCTGGGAATTCTTCGAAAGCAAACTGCTCTCTCTCATGCACAGATTCATCCCATCTCGTCTTCAGTTGTCTTACCCTTCCTCCCGTCCATGGTACACTGAATTTTGTGGTGAGGCAGTTGCCCTGAAACAACTTGCCTTTGCCTCTTGGAAGGCAAATCCAACTGAAGGCATTCTCAGTTCTTTCCACCAAGCTTGGAACAAGTGTGTGTCTACCCTCAGAAGTGCCAGGAAGCAATCTCTCCACACTCAAGAATGAACTCTCAAACCTGTCTCCTTCCTCCAAATCCTGGTGGCGTCTGGTCAAATCCGTTTCTGGTGTTTGTTGCCCCCTCCATCGCCTCCCTCACCTCAAATGGCTACACAGTTGACACCGCACGTGACAAAGCCGAATGCCTCAACTCTGTGTTTGCCTCAAAATCTTGTGTCCCAAACCCATCTCTCTCTGTTCCCACCTCACCCAGTCAAACCCAACTGCTCCTGGACTCGTGTCCTTCTCTCCTGACAAGGTGGAGAAGTTTTTGTCAAACCTCGACTCTGATTCTGCAACTGGACCAGACAGCATCAGCCCACGGGTACTAAAATCCTGCTCTGCCGCTCTATCTCACCCTCTCTCTGTTCTTTTCACCCTCTCTTTTGCTCAAGGTCATCTGCCATCATCTTGGAAATCAGCAAACATTATCACTTTACACAAAAAAGCTGCAAAAACAGATCCTTGCAACTACAGACCAATCAGCCTGCTCCCAATCATCAGCAAAGTCATGGAATCCATCATTGCTTCGGATATCAAATCCTTCCTCTTCTCCAATGGCTTGATCTCCAATCATCAATTTGGATTCAGACCAGGTCATTCTACTCTGGACATGCTGCTTCTGCTGTCTCAACAATGAATGGAGGTCCTCAATGCACAACAGGAAATCAGAGCTCTCTCCCTTGACATATCACATGCGTTCGATACGGTCTGGCACCCAGCTCTGCTCACCAAACTCTACTCCTATGGTATCCATGGAAATCTCCACACTTGGCTTGCGGACTTCCTCGCTGGTCGTAGTCAACGTGTGGCCCTGAATAGATTTCTCTCATCGCCCCTTCCTGTTCTGGCTGGAGTTCCCCAAGGTAGTGTTCTGGGCCCTGTGATTTTTCTGGTCTTCATCAACGATCTCCCCGACTCTCTGGAAAATCCTCTCTATCTCTTTGCTGATGACTCCACTCTCTGCCGCTCCATTCCTCATCCCTCAGATCGGCAGCCTGCAGCCTCCTCACTCTCTGCAGACCTGGACAAAATCAGACTGGTCAAACAAGTGGAACATGTCTTTCAATCCTGACAAATCTCACACTCTTACTATGTCTCTCCAAAAAGATCGACTGGACAACCCTCCCATCTACTTTCTCAACAATCCTCTCCAAGAAGTTCTGGCGCTCAAGCTTTTGGATCTCACTATCTGCCATGATCTTTCTTGGGAAAACCACATTTCCAAGCTGGCCTCCAAAGCCAGTCGCTGACTGGGCATCCTCCGTCGTGCGAAGTCCTTCCTTGGCACACCTGAGATCCTCACCACATACAAGGCTTTCATCCGCAGCTCAATGGAATACTGTTCCCCCCTCTGGGCCGGTGCTCCTGCCTCACACCTAGCTCGGCTTCACGCTGTTGAAGCCAAAGCTTTCAGAATCATTGGAATCTCCTGCGATGAAGCTAACTCTGAGGGCTTCACTCACTCACCGCAGGCAGGTTGGTGGTCTTTCTGTCTTATACCGACTCCTCTCCGGCCTAGCTCCCCCAGCTCTCTGTGCTCTGTCCCCGAAATATTCCTACAGGTCGCACAAGATCTGCCAGCAACCCTCTT
Organism: Myxine glutinosa; assembly: GCF_964187855.1. Lineage (NCBI taxonomy): Eukaryota > Metazoa > Chordata > Myxini > Myxiniformes > Myxinidae > Myxine > Myxine glutinosa. The sequence goes on along the minus strand of NC_136268.1, from coordinate 26,080,836 downwards.
ATGGTTAAACTGCCAAAATCTAGGCTCTCTGCTCACCTTCACTCTTTCATTCCCCTTTTCTCCCACCTCTGGAACAAACTCCCCCACTCCCTTCAATCCCACTCCTCCCTCCAGGTCTTTAAAAAAGCTGTTCACCAACATCTCTTATCTTCCCCCATCCAAAACCTTGATCTTTTCTACCCCCGCTAATTCACCCCAGATACACTTTTTCGAAATTCCAACTTCTTTCCTGGAAGTCCTTGCAGTGTCCATATGTTTTATACCTCTCCCACCTCCCCCCAAGCCCTCTCCCTCCCACAGTTCTCTCGATGTCCTTGTTCTCAAATGTTGTGTTTGTGTCCTTCCCCCTCTCTCCCATCTTGTCTACCGCTCCCCTTATTTTGTGTTTTATGTGTCGGTTTGACTTTTTGTGTGATTAATGTTAGCTCTTTCACGAGCCTCGATGTTGCATACAAAAAAAAAAGAAAAAAAAAGAGGAATGAAACTTGGTTTGGAGTTGTCCCAAGTGGCCGTTTCACGCAAACTTTCAATCAACCTTTGCTGAAGTTCAATTATAAATCAAATATCTACATCCAATGTGATCCTCTGGCAATGGCACCATCTTGTGGTCACTCTGTTGACAAACACAATGAAATCTCCATCTTTCCTTCTGTATTATCAATCTTTAAACAGCACAAACAATGGCTGTTCTTGACATTCCTGTTCAATAAGTTCCCCAGCACCTGACAGTTCCATTTTTTGGGGGCCAGAGGGAACTGGGAAGCAGATATTACGTTGAGGCTATGGAAGCTGGGGAAATGTGTGAAAGGTGGTGTGGTCATTTGCGTGGAACATTCCAGAAGCATGTCATATTTGTGGTTGGCTGATCTCAGCTCATTGTCCTTTCACCGAGGTAAGGTTTTGTAGGTGGTGCCATTGTTGCCCAATCACTGTCCTGGGCCTACCCTTCCACAAACTCCAGAGTTCAAATCGTCACCCAGATGGCAGAAGACAGGTGGAAGCACATGGCTGAATACATACAGAATCTTTCGGACCCAGCTTTATTTGCATTCATGCACATTTTGCTCCAAATTATATATTTTTGGATAAGTAGAGAAGACAAGGCTCATTTTGAAGATGAACGACAGCAGAGCCTCACTGCAGTCAAGGTCTAATTTTAAGGATGTTCTTTATCAACAAGCAAGTCCAACAGTAACAAATGGAGTTCGCAGCCATTGAAGAAAATGGTTCGCAGCCGTCAGCAAAATAAATCATACCAATCTGACAGATTTTGAAGGGGAATCTCATGCCAGAGAAAATTTGCCATTCTGCCCCAATATTTGAATATTATGTATTGAAGTTACACCAGCCACCTGATCAATGGACAGCATCGCTTCAAGAAATTAGTCATGCAGTTTGGTGTGGATGGGAAAACCTCATCAGGATTGAAAAATTCCATCACAGTTACAAAGTTAGCAACCGGCATCATTTCAAGTCAAGTGCCATCCAGATCATCTTTCGTATGCAGCACATTGCTGCGAATAGCATCACAGGCCGGCTGACGGCGTGACTGCGCCACTGATAGTGCCCCCTTGGAGGCTCGGGCAAGAATGTCAAATTGGTTCATGGTGCCTGCGATAGCTAGTCTCTTTACAAAGGACACCGATAGATCTTTAACGTCCAACGTCAGCAGATAGTATGTCCAGTTTAAAGTCCATCCTAGGGACACATTGATGAATCACCTGACCGACGAGACACCAGGATGAGAGTTTATAGCTGGATCGAGATTCAAACCCAGGCTAAACAGCTTCGGGAGAGAGTGTGCGTACCTCTACGCCATCCTACCATCAAGGTAACAGTCATAACTCCAAAGTATTAAAGTGCACACCTTCAGACTTACAGGGATTGCCTTGGTGTACCTAAAATCTGGCAGATTTAAGGAAATCCGAAATAATATCAAATATCAAGGTCAGAAAACTAAAGTAAGCGTTTTATGAAGGTTTCTTTCCCCATGTATTCGGAGCAATATGTATCCTCAACAGCATTAAAAATGACATCAGAATTAACTTTGCAGGGCAACTATGAGATAAGATGGGATAACCACAGGATTACTGAGTCGTCAGAGTCAGGTCAAACTTCAATGACCAATATTTGGTGTAAAGGAGCTTCGATTGCCCTCTAGTTTCGGTGGCACATCTCTGCCAAATATAAATCTATGTAATTCATTTCACCGAAACCAGAGTTGGTCAAGCACTGTCAATTGATATGCATGGGATGACCCTTGAGTTTTGGGTGGGAGTGAGTTTGATGGAAAACGAAGCCTTTTCACATTAATGGGGAGGGAAGGGGATCTCCGTGCTCCCAGATTGATTCAACAGCTGCATCGAGACGATTTCTCTTAGTTTAGAGTGCAGTGTGATTCTTGAATCAAAACACTACCACAAAAGTTAATCGCCAACTGTCATGCAAAATACCTTCCTCGGCACACCTGAACTCCGACCCACCTTCAATGCTTTCATCCGCAGCTTGATGGAGTACTGCTCTCCCTTCTGGGCTGGCTCCCCTGCCTCACTTCTTGCTCAGCTTGATGCCATAGAAACCAAGGCCTTCAAGATTATTTGGAATCTCCTGCGATGCAGCTGAGTCTAAGGGCCTATGTATTTGCCATCACAGATAGGTCAGTGGTCTCTGTCTTCTATCACCTCCTTTCCGGTCTTGCACCCTCTGCGTTTTGCAGGGCTCACACGCTCCACAAGCAACGGCAACATCCACTTGGTGAAACTCCTGAAACCCAAAATCACTGCTCACCTCCACTCATTCGTTCCTTTTTTTCCCCACTTATGGAACCAACCACCCCATTATCTCCAATCTCATCCTTCCATCCACATCTTCAAGACAGCTGTTCACCACTATCTCTGATCATCCCCCATCCAAAACCATTATCTTCCCCACTACCCCTCAGTCCTCCAGACATGCCTTATTTATCCAACTCTCCCTCTATTCTGTTCCCTCGGCCCTCATGTTGGCGTTTTTCCCCCACGTCTGTTTCTTTTGTTCTGTTGCATCCTGGTCCATTCTGTGTTCCATCTCTTCCATCCATCACCTGGTGTTGGCCTAACGGTTAGGGAGAGAGGAGAGTGTTAGCATCTTAAGCTCCTGAGTTTGAATCCCATTGAATTAACGCCAGGTGGGGTTGACTCAGCCTGTCATCTTTCCGAGGTCAGCAAAATGAGTACCAGATAACTGGTTATGGAGAGGCATTGCATCAGCGGCAGATGCGCCTACATACAAATGATGCAACCAGCAGTCGGGTGGCTGCAGATGAACCACCCACATCTCTTCCATGAGCCTCCCTCGACTTTGTATGTAAAAAAAAATTGAAACAAGCCCAGAAGTCTAACATCGGCATAGCCGGGCTTGTATATTATAAACCACAAACACATTAACTTTTTCAACAGTCGCTAATGCTGTTTATAACATTAAACAAAGAAATTTGAAGGAATCCAGACATCCATGAGGTGTTACTTGCAGAACTGAGCGAAGATCTACTGTAATCTATATACCCCACAAGGGTTGGAGGTGTGCTCATTTACCAAGCAGCTAGCTAGCACTTGCCAAGCCAGCAGTTCCTTAAGGGTTTTGAATGGAGTGCTTGCTCAAATGCTTAAACCACTTGGCGATCTCTCCACAAGAAACTTGGTAAATGAATACACACCCAATGTTCTTGAGACCGGATCAGAGAGACTGTAATCTATATACCCCAAAGAGGAATGACCTTTCCTGCCGTTCTCGAAGTGAGCGGGTGTTTACGCTGTAATGACATCATATACGTAATGACGTAGCATGACGGCCGGACACAAAACTGCCGCTACTTTAATATATATATACTGTATATATATATATATATATATATATATATATATATATATATATATATATATATATATATATATATATATATATATATATATATATAAGATATATATTTAACCTCCAGTACGTTTGCAGTCACTACAAAGGGATTAGTGTTACGATTAGATTTACTATAATAACGTTACGTTATTATTACGAAAATTATATATATTTTTTTAAACCGGGGTGAATTCCTTACTTCCACGGTTACACCGCTTCAATCCATCAACTTTCCATTCACGACATTGGGACTAAAGTGTTATGGTTATATTTACTATAATATTATTATTATTACGAAAACGATACAACTGAAACGATACCACTGTATTAAGAAACCTGGGTTTAATTTGTCCGAAGCTGACGGTGAGTCATAATGCCTAAGGCCGATACGTACTGTATTGTTGGAATTGGAAGAGACGTAACGCCAACGCGTTCGATATTTCATGGTCATTTTAACAATCGGTTTGTTTGTGTTTCACACAGAATGAAAAACGTAAAGGCAGAGCATGGCGATTGTGATATATGACAAGTTCGACAATATGTTCGGCATGAACGGCATATGAATCAAAATGGCGGTGCGTGGAGAGTCAGCAGCCGTACCAACATCAGACGTAATCACATCACCCTGTCATGTGACCAGATTCTCAGCTCTGATTGGTATACGTTTGAGGGGACATACATACATACGGACAAACACTGTTCTAGACTGATCTGCCCGATGGGCTACACCGTAAAAATAAATAGGCCCCATCTGCACTTGCTGCAGAAGACAACGTCCTTAATGTGTAACGGAATCCAGGTTCTTCAGCAGGTTGTGACCTTCAATGCGATTAAAAAACCCCCGTTTTCACACCATTGATCAATCTGACCTTCACACCAGAAAAGACTAGACACCCACGCAGCACGCACAGCTTTCTGGGGAGGTAAATAATGCCGCGAGAACCACTCACCTGAATGACAAGTAAAGAGGAGATAAACAGGTGTTTGCAAAATAATTAAATTCCGCTTTTATTACCTTTACATCAACTGGATAAAACTAGCACATCCCTACAAAAAACGTTAAACATTGTCATAATAGAAGTTACAAGCAAGTACAAATGGTAAGGTTGGTGGAACACCGCACAACCCCATCTGTTCTGCACCGCAAGTAGAGCAAGTCCGGACTACAGTCTGAAGCATCGGCCACAAACTGAGAGTGGATGCAGCACGATTCAAAACTTTCACCGAGTTCACTTCTGACAATAATTAAAATCAGAACATCTCCAGGTAGAAAAACAAAAAGGTATGTGCAATGTGTAACACATGCAAACTTTGTAGAGAAAAAAAAGAAAAGAAAATGAATGGCCGTTACACTTTGGAGAATGTTAGAATAATTTTGAAGGGGCAAATGCATGCAAAAGAGGAACATTTTTTTATGACGCACACAGTATGTGCAAATTCATTGCCACACCACCCTCCGCCCCAACCAGGCCTCCCCTTACCTAAATTTGATGACAAGCAACAGAAAGTTCTGATATTTAAATATATCGGTTTAAGAGCCAACTATAAGCAAATAATGCCTCCGGCCACCTTTGGGGACTGAGACATGAAAAAGAATCCACAGTAATGGCGCGTTTTATACGGCCCAGATTTAAACCTTGTCTGAGCAAAGCTTCGGTACAAAACGGAAAGAGAACAGTAGTTGTGACGTCACAAAGGAAACCGCAAATATCAGGTCATCAAGTTTTACATGTCACACTTACAATGTTTCAAAGAACAGGTTTGCTTGGCTGAACTTGTTCAGCTCTACATGAGCCTGGATTTTAAAAGGTAACATTGGCCTGAGATAAAAAAAAGATCATCATCATTGGTGAGTTTGTGTCTACGGATGGCAGGGAAGACCAGAGAGGCTGACTGCAAGGCAGGGTTCACCTAGGGACCATCTACAATTTATGTATGCTGGAGAGGATTGTGTAAATTTAGAAAAGGGAGCAGAAGGATATGAACGAAGAGGGAATATGGGAGGATGTAAGAGAGTGGGGATGAGGTTAAACGAGGATGTGTCAAACACACGGGGGTGGTGGTTAGAAAAACCACCAATTTTTGTGGATGTAACGTAGATGGCCCCATAAGAGAGCCTGAAGAGGCACCAACAGTGATCAAGCAAGAGGTTGAGACAAGGATAATGCATGGATGGAATTTGAAAAAAATGGTGGATGTGAAATGGTTCGTGGGAAGGGAGTGGCTTTAGGATTCAAGAGAGGCTGTGGTTCAACGCATACGGAACTCCTGGGAGGCTGAGAGTTCACACAACTGACCCTTGAACTCAACATCCACAGTGAAGTCAAGGTCTCGCTGTTGGGAAAGGGGGAAAATGAGGGAGAATGAGGATGCTTGTATGGTAGGGACTCCTAATACCAAAGATATCATACGAAGATGTGGGCGAAAAAAGAATGGGGTGGGGTGTGAACTGTTAATGACACAGAGTGAAATAAACACTAATTGAGGTTACTTACGCTGTTTTTTGCATTGGGCCGTATTGAAATGGTGCCAAATATCTCCTCACTCGGCTTTACCGTCAGGCAGTCTTCCTTCAGATAAAACACGGTTTGTTTCCAGTGGGTGTACGGTGCGTCGGGAGCTGCGAAACACAGGAAGTTTACAAGGCACAAGTGAACAGCACATCGCACCTTCTCTTAACCCACCACGACCTCCATCCTGAACCCATACGCACTCCAACTGTGCCTACCAGTAGAAAATCCGGTGCGCTTGTGGCAGCGCGTGAACTCCACGGTAAAGTATGCAACGAGGGCATGGACGTAGTCGGCACGTCGCACTTGAAGACAGAATGGCGATGTGAAGTTTAGATCCTCCACCTTCACTGTATAGATGTCCACTTCCTGTGGATATGGGTTAATGGGAAAAAGAAAGAAAAAAAGCAGTGGTAAAGAGAAAGAAATTCTTTTTTTGCATCTTTCATACAATCCTCCACCTTGCGTGCAAAACTTAATTTAGCCACGAAAATTATCTCCAACGAAAGAGCTGGTTCGTGAATCACATACAGGAAAAAGGCATTAGGTGATATGGATGTACATTTACATGAATTACAAGGACAACTAGAACGACACTCGACAAAGCGCAAACCTTCACTAGGCTGAACAGATTATGTTTTGTATCCGCTGATAGGCCAGATCTGGATTCAGACCTGAACCAAAATGTAATCGGCTTGTTCTCGTCACTTGTCATCTCATCACTCAAGTTTAGTCATAGCCCGTCCACATCTTTTTTGAAATATCATGCTATATATCGCTTTTAGCCCGATCTCTCAATGGTAAAGAATCACTTGATAATTAAAGAATTCTCGTATATAACCACCTTTAGAGGCCATTTTTCCCCGCAAAGCAGGGGTTGGCCTTTTTCGGGCACCGTGGTTGTTGTTGTTTTTTGGTCCCCTTTTTGAAGCAATGTTTTACGGCCGGATGCCCTTCCTGACGCCAACCCTTTTTGTCGCCTTTTACGACAAACAGGGAATTACCAGTGAACTGGTACTCAAATTAGCCGACCTCGGAAGGATGACAGGCTGAGTCAACCCCCCTGGTGTTAATTCAGCGATCGACCGGGATTACGAACCCAGGATCCTAGGATCCCAAGCTGGTACCCTAGCTGCTAGCCCAACACCAGGTACCAGGCACCAGGCAACACCCAATTAAATAATTCTCGTATCTGAATCCATATTCAGATCTTCACCAAAATCTAATTGATTCGGTCTCGTCACACACACAACCTGTCCACCAAGTTTCGTTCAAATCCGTCTATAACTTATTGAGATATCCTGCTATGTATCGTTTTTGGCCCTATCTCCCAATGGTGAAGGATCACTTAAAAATTTACTTGCCAGATCCGAATCCGGATCTTCATCAAAATCTAATCATTTCGTCTTTGTCAGATGCGCTACATCTCTGCCAATTTTTGGCCGAATCTGTCCACAACTTTTTGAGATATTTTGTTCATAGACAAACAGGCAGGGGTGAAAACATAACCTCCATCCACTTTCGGTGGCGGAGATCACTAGATGGGGGAGAGGGGGTGGGGGGAGGGAGTGGGTCACACAAGGGGTGGTCTTTCACTGAGGAGAGGCTTCCGTCTGGCCACTCTGCCATAAAGCCCAGATCGGTGGAGTGTTGCAGTGATGGTTGTCCTTCTGGAAGTTTCTCCCATCTCCACACAGGATATCTGGAGCTCAGCCAGAGTGACCATCGGGTTCTTGGTCACCTCTCCTACCAAGGCCCTTCGCCCCCGATTGCTCAGTTTGGCCGGGCGGCCAGCTAGGAAGAGTCCTGGTTGTTCCAAACTTCTTCCATTTAAGAATTATGGAGGCCACTGTGCTCTTGGGAACCTTCAATGCAGCAGAAATTTTTTTGTAGGCTTCGCCAGATCTGTGCCTCGACACAATCCTGTCTCCGAGCTCTGCAGGCAGTTCCTTCGACCTCATGGCTTGGTTTTTGCTCTGATATGCATTGTCAGCTGTGAGACCTTATATAGACAGGTGTGTACCTTTCCAAATCATGTCCAATCAATTGAATTTACCACAGGTGGACTCCAATCAAGCTGTAGAAACATCTCAAAGATGATCAAGAGAAATGGGAGGCACCTGAGCTAAATTTCAAGTGTCATAGCAAAGGATCTGAATACTTATGTAAATGTGATATTTCAGTTTTTTCTTTTTAATAAATTTGCAAAACTTTCTAAAATCCTGTTTTCTCTTTGTCATTATGGGGTATTGAGTGTAGATCGATGAGGGAAAAAATGAATTTAAACGATTTCAGCATAAGGCTACAACATAACAAAATGTGAAAAACGTGAAGGGGTCTGAATACTTTCTGAATGCACTATATTTATATATATATACCCAACAAATAGTTTGTGAACATGTAAAGAGCCCTGTAAATTAAAAAAGCCCTCGACAAAAATATATATATATTTTAAAAACTATGCCTGTGTGCAGAGGGAATACAGGACACTTACCTTAACAAGGCAGGCATTGGTGACAACCTGCTTTGGTTCAACCACATCAACCAGCGGCTCTTGAATGGCTACGTCTCGTATGCAAGACATGTCAAAGCCGTACACATCCTCCCACCCTGCAATTGCAACCGAAATGGCTTTAGTACAAAAACACAACAACCCAGTCCCCCTCCCAACATGCGTACTCTCGCAGACATGGAAATGCACATCATGAGTCGAAGGAAATGGTTGCATCATTCAGGGTTCAACTTACAGTTGATCTTGTTTTCTTTGTACTGACGATCCTCTATCGCTGTGAGGTAGAGGGAAGCACGATCGGGGAAGATGGCACCCGATGGTTTCTGTCAAGAGACAGAGACAAAGCGGGCTACAGGATCGAAATAAGTTTTTTAAACAAAGTAGTCAACATATAAGCAACGGGAAATAGCTTCCTCACTCACCAGCCACTTGTCACGGGCAAAAAGGACCGTATTGAGCATCGACTCATAGAAGAGACAATATCCCATCCACTCGCTGATGATGATATCCACCTTTTCCATTGGAAGCTCCACCTCTTCTACCTTTCCCTTCACTATTGTCACAACTATGGAGAGGAGCGTGGGGGTGAAGTGAGGACAGAGGTGGTCAAGTCACAGACACCTAAAAAGTAACTTCACACAGTATATTCACACAAAAAACTTGGTTGCATTAAAAAAATAATTACACTTACTTGTACCAACTTTGATTTAAATCCCTTCACCTGTTATCAAGCATCAACTTTTTTTTTTAACCCAACATGTCCTCTGACCTCAGTGCCGAAATCTAATCAGTTCATCTTTGCATCATAATATATACTTGTACCAAGTTTGGTCAAAATCCCATCACTGGTTCACAAGTTAGCTCGGTAACAGAATTTTTGCCTATCGGGACCTCTGACCTTTGACCTCGTAATTTAATCAGTTTATTTTTACATCATTATATACACTGGTACCAAGTTTGACTTAGGTCCCTTCAGCCGTCCGTAAGTTATTGCGGTAACAAAAACCTATCACAGACGGACGGACAACCCGAAAATATTGTTGTGGTTTTGGAATAAAGGTTAATTCCCCCTCGTAGGTAGACGCACCACAACATGAAGCCTCGCAATAGTTCAGTTATTTCTTAGTAAATGTAAGCGTAGTCCTTTCCTGTGTTTAGTTTTGCGTTGAGTAGGCCAGTGAGCTTAGGTGTTCTTTTGGCACTGAAATGCCACGCGGCAGGCCTGAACAAGTCTACCGAGGCCGAAGGGAGGCGCGGCAGGAGTGGTCGGTAAGCACGAGCCGCCAATCAGGGCTCGAGGGGAGTGGCTAACCACGACGACCAGAGGCGGGGTTTGGAACATTCGAGTCGGGCCGGGGCGGAGCCATAAAACCCTGCTCTGAGCCCCCGACCTCAGTCGAGATGGGTTGAGAAAGAGTCAGTTCGCAGATGAGTCCAGAGTTCCCGGTCAGTGAGTTGAGAAAGAGTTGAGTTCCCGGTGAGAACAGTTGGGTTGAGACGGCAGTTGAGTGAGACAAGGTCGGTCAGAGTCGTGTGCACGTCAGTTCCCTGTGAGACGAGTTACAGCTCCCCGTGAGAGTGAGTTGGGTTGAGCTTGAGAACGCGAGTGGAGCTGCAGAACGAGCGAATTGAATTGCCTATGGTACACGAACTTTCCCCGTGCCCTGTGCTCTGCGCTGTATTAATCGTGCGCTCGAGAGGACGACCCATGCCGGGCCACAGACGCGCGATTTCCTCCTGCCTGCCTTCGCCTGCGTACGTGCCGCGAACATCGGAGAGCCAAGCCCGGCGAGCTGTCCCGGAGCGACCGACGGCGAAGCGCGCTTGGCGCGCGAACATTCTTCTCTTCTTCTCCCCGTGTGCGTGAGTGGGCCCGTGTCTGGGATTAAGTAAGATTGATTAAGATCTGCTCTGTGTCCCCTTTCCTCCTTCATTCTGAATCATTGTACATTGTAAATAAATTGTGTTCTTCCTCTGATTTGACCGTTTAGCCTGGTGTTGGCTTAGCGGTTAGGGTGCCGGCTTGGGATCCTCGGATCCTGGGTTCGAATCCCGGTCGATCGCTGAATTAACGCCAGGGGGGTTGATTCAGCCTGTCATCCTTCCGAGGTCGGCAAATTGAGTACCAGCTTGCTGGGATGAATGATCCCGGTGTGTACCCCGGTTTAGAATAGGTGCACCGTATCCCTGCGCATCGTAAGAGGCAACCAAGGGTTGGCGTCAGGAAGGGCATCCGGCCATAAAAACATTGCCTCAAACAGGGAACCATGATCGTCATGGGGCCCGCAAGGCTAACCCCCGCTGTAGCGGGGAAAAATGGCCCTAAAACGATCATTCATTCATTTTCATTCTCTGATTTGACCGTCCTGTCCCTTCCATCCATTGGCTTCGCATGGTACGAATAGAATCGCTCAAATCGGGTTCCAATAAAGTAACAGCACGAGTCACGTGATACGCATACCGCTCGGGCATACTCGATTAAGCGTGGCTTGTGTGAGGTTCGATCCCCGCTTTCGTGGCAGCGTGGGTTAAAGGTACATGCAAATTTGTCCCAATGCCCTTTTTCACGTTTGCCCGGAAGTGGCGATTCGGCCTCGTGGACCCGAAGACCCAGGGGAAAAAAGGGGTTTAATCCCCCCTTTGTAACGGAAACGGGCTTCGGGAGATCCGCAACAATATAATGCCTCCGGCGACTTCGTCAATAGGAATAAAACGATTCCACTGCAATTCCGATTTCAAAGAGATTTAACAAACACTTGGGGATACAAGGTAGACGGCTCAGAATCGAAACATCACGAGCCAATCGCAGATGACATGTAAACCAAATGGAATCTGCAAGCGATAATGTAAACATGCACACAGCACATACACAGCCTCACCATGCTCCATGTTGTTTGCCTGCACGATTTTCTGAGAGTAGTCTGCAATGTTAGAGCACTCGATCTACAGGAATGGGAAGCGAGTGTGACAGGCAAATGGACATAAAGACACACATCTGTATCTGTATGACAAACGAGCATAAACATACCGAACAACAACGATGGGTCAAACACCTGTTGGAGGACCATTCGGTAACTCTCACGGCGCTGCAACCATAATCCTCCAGCATCGCACCGATCCCATAGAAGCCATTCGTTTTTCATAAAATGTCACCAATTAACAGATCCTGGAAGAAGAGATGCAACCAAACAAGTCCTTGGTTCGAGTTTGAGAGAGTTGCTCAAAGACTGCACCAGGACTCTGTTGCAGGCATTCATTTCTGGCCAATGGAAATGAAACCTAACTGACCTCATGGGAAATCGAAAGAACAGTATCCGAGACAGAAACATCCCATGCTGTTGCAACGTGCTGGTGTTTCAAGCCTCGTCTAGCAGCTCAATGGTCCAAATGAATCAAAACGAGATTATATTTCAAGGAATTTCAAATTTATTTATTTATTTATTTATTTCACCTTGACGTCAATAATTTTGCTTCCAATGATCGAGCTAACTCATCTGGATAATATTCTCCCACCAACTTACAAATTACATGGATAAGTCCTACAACTCTTCATCCCAGTCAAAGGAACGACAGATTCTTTAAGTGGTAGACATTCTGCATTTTACCAAAACCGCCCTCTCCCTCTCCACCTCCGCAAGTCCAGAAAATCTCCCTGCCCCCCACCTCCCCTCCCCATCCACTTCATCCCCGAGCGAGGGTGGCAAAAGTAACGCCTCGCAATCCTGCACCAAGGTAAGAACTGTAGCCCGTTAGAAACTGCTGGCAACTGGGGGCATGTCGAGAAGCTCGACAGAGGACCAATTGGCGCGTGATCACGAGGTAAAGAAAGCCAAGGGTGGAGACAGTTCACCGCAGTTTGGGATGAGCCGTTCAGGGGAGAGGAGCTCAAGAGAGGGTCAGCACCACGCAGCTCAGGGCACAGGACAAAGAGAGGGAGACAGGATTCTGCAATGCTGGACAAGTGCACACACTCCGAGAGGCTATGAAGCCCAGACACGGTCCGCGAGTCCATCTCTTTCCATCAGAGCAACGCCTTCCCCTCAAACCACCAACATCAACTCCAGTGTTGCTTTCAACACCAAACCAGCAAATGACTTCCTCACACCCCACGACGACACTCAACTGCTTTTACCCATCCAAACTAAAAACACCAAAGGCTGTTTTTTCTTATCAATCATCGACCCGCTTTACGCGCTGATAGTATAAACCATTGAACTACCATCGACAAGAACCTCAGCACAAGTACACAACCATCGGCAGCAGCTCGGGCATGTTGTCTTTGCCAGAAGGAGGAATGGGAATGAGTTTCTCAAATTCAATAAAGCATTATATATATATGATATGCCTTGGTACCTTTCTTAGGAAATAAGAGGGAATCTACTGCCTTACCCCAAAGACACAGCGTGCACCGGCCTTGGCAGCAAACATGCAGAGGATGCCCGTCCCACTGCCAACATCCAGGACAACCTTATCTCTGAACAGGTGGCGGTTGTGGTACATCGCATTGCGGTAGGTACGTGTTCTCACCTCGTCCTTGAGCATTTCCTACCGAAGAGGACAAAACAGGTACCAATCGTGAACGTTAACTCAATAATCCAAGGGAATCTTAAGAGGATTCCGAAAATGTTCATGGAATGAGATACTAACAGATCGAGAAACTTCAGTCCTTTATCGTTCAATTTCTTTTGTGTTTTTTTGTTTGCCAATTAGACATACTTGGGTATTCAAAACTAATATAAAAAGTTTCAGTTTTGTGGACTGTAGTATAAAAAAATTTTAAACCACCTTTAGAGGCCATTTTTCCCCGCAAAGCGGGGGTTGGCCTTTTTCGGGCACCGTGGTTGTTGTTGTTTTTCGGTCCCCTTTTTGAAGCAATGTTTTACGGCCGGATGCCCTTCCTGACGCCAACCCTTTTTGCCGCCTTTTTTAACGACAAACAGGGGATTACCAGTGAACTGGTACTCAATTAGCCGACCTCGGAAGGATGACAGGCTGAGTCAACCCCCCTGGCGTTAATTCAGCGATCAACCGGGATTCGAACCCAGGATCCTAGGATCCTAAGCCGGCACCCTAGCCGCTAGCCCAACACCAGGGATCCAGGGACTGTAGTATCTTGTTCTGAAAACTTTGACCGTCCCCCATATTTAAACAAATGGTCAGACATCATCCCAATAGAAGACCAATTCATCTCATGTCACCACCCAAAATCTTTTCAACCCCTCCCACCAGGAATTTTCGCCGATCGGAAACATCCACTTTAATTCCACTCGTGAGGCCTTAACAACATTTCCACGTGTTACTGAGATGAAGGAAACGAGGAAGAGTTCAGCGAGTTTGAACATGAGCTGCATCCATACCTCGTGGATACCAAAATGTGCATAAGAGTCAAAGTAGTAGTCCCTCGAGGTCATGTCATCAGCAGAGCCTTTCTCTCCAGCTTCTGAGCCTGAAGCCTGAGCCTCCTCGATCATGGGCAATGGAATCTGCTGCTCAAAACAAGTACAAGATGGCGTTACTTGAAGAGGTACATATCGGACTAATTTTCTTACCCACTAACGAGTACTGGAACTATCATATAGTGTTTATTTTAAGAATGATTTACTGTGACCTTTCATTAAATAACGACATTATATTGAATGTCTGGGTGGAGAAAAGGAAAAGGAAAATGTCAACAGGAATGATGAGAACAGGAAAGTCCAAAGAAGAAGACAGTGAAAGGGAGAATAAGGAAGGTGGAGGGAAAACATATGTGCGGAGAGGCTGTGAAGAAGAGAGGCTCAAGCAGGGCTAGGTTTAAAAGGAATGAAGTCGAAAGAGGCAGTCAAGAGGATGGGGGTGGGAGCAAGTGGGTGAATATGGGAGAGGGATGGAGTGGGTGAAGATGGTGAGGGGGGGGAGTGGGTGAAGATGGTGGTAGTGGGTGAATATGGTGGTAGTGGGTGAATATGGTGGTAGTGGGTGAATAAGGGGTTAGTGGGTGAATATGGTGGTAGTGGGTGAATATGGTGGTAGTGGGTGAATATGGTGGTAGTGGGTGAATAAGGGGTTTGTGGGTGAATATGGTGGTAGTGGGTGAATATGGTGGTAGTGGGTGAATATGGTGGTAGTGGGTGAATATGGTGGTAGTGGGTGAATATGGTGGTAGTGGGTGAATATGGTGGTAGTGGGTGAATAAGGGGTTAGTGGGTGAATATGGTGGTAGTGGGTGAATATGGTGGTAGTGGGTGCATATGGTGGTAGTGGGTGAATGAATATGGGGAGAGTGGGTGAATATGGGGAGAGTGGGTGAATATGGGGAGAGTGGGTGAATATGGGGAGAGTGGGTGAATATGGGGAGAGTGGGTGCATATGGGGAGAGTGGGTGCATATGGGGAGAGTGGGTGCATATGGGGAGAGTGGGTGCATATGGGGAGAGTGGGTGAATATGGGGAGAGTGGGTGAATATGAGGAGAGTGGGTGAATATGAGGAGAGTGGGTGAATATGGGGAGAGTGGGTGAATATGGGGAGAGTGGGTGAATATGGGGAGAGTGGGTGAATATGGGGAGAGTGGGTGAATATGGGGAGAGTGGGTGAATATGGGGAGAGTGGGTGAATATGGGGAGAGTGGGTGAATATGGGGAGAGTGGGTGAATATGGGGAGAGTGGGTGAATATGGGGAGAGTGGGTGAATATGGGGAGAGTGGGTGAATATGGGGAGAGTGGGTGAATATGGGGAGAGTGGGTGAATATGGGGAGAGTGGGTGAATATGGGGAGAGTTGGTGAATATGGGGAGAGTGGGTGAATATGGGGAGAGTGGGTGAATATGGGGAGAGTGGGTGAATATGGGGAGAGTGGGTGAATATGGGGAGAGTGGGTGAATATGGGGAGAGTGGGTGAATATGGGGAGAGTGGGTGAATATGGGGAGAGTGGGTGAATATGGGGAGAGTGGGTGAATATGGGGAGAGTGGGTGAATATGGGGAGAGTGGGTGAATATGGGGAGAGTGGGTGAATATGGGGAGAGTGGGTGAATATGGGGAGAGTGGGTGAATATGGGGAGAGTGGGTGAATATGGGGAGAGTGGGTGAATATGGGGAGAGTGGGTGAATATGGGGAGCGTGGGTGAATATGGGGAGCGTGGGTGAATATGGGGAGAGTGGGTGAATATGGGGAGAGTGGGTGAATATGGGGAGAGTGGGTGAATATGGGGAGAGTGGGTGAATATGGGGAGAGTGGGTGAATATGGGGAGAGTGGGTGAATATGGGGAGAGTGGGTGAATATGGGGAGAGTGGGTGAATATGGGGAGAGTGGGTGAATATCGGCAGAGTGGGTTTGACGGGAGCCAAGGTTGAATATGTGTGAGTGGGGGGAATGGGTGAATATTAGGAGTGGGGGGAATGGGTGAATATTAGGAGTGGGGGGAATGGGTGAATATTAGGAGTGGGGGGAATGGGTGAATATTAGGAGTGGGGGGAATGGGTGAATATTAGGAGTGGGGGGAATGGGTGAATATTAGGAGTGGGGGGAATGGGTGAATATTAGGAGTGGGGGGAATGGGTGAATATTAGGAGTGGGGGGAATGGGTGAATATTAGGAGTGGGGGGAATGGGTGAATATTAGGAGTGGGGGAATGGGTGAATATTAGGAGTGGGGGGAATGGGTGAATATTAGGAGTGGGGGGAATGGGTGAATATTAGGAGTGGGGGGAATGGGTGAATATTAGGAGTGGGGGGAATGGGTGAATATTAGGAGTGGGGGGAATGGGTGAATATTAGGAGTGGGGGAATGGGTGAATATTAGGAGTGGGGGGAATGGGTGAATATTAGGAGTGGGGGAATGGGTGAATATTAGGAGTGGGGGAATGGGTGAATATTAGGAGTGGGGGGAATGGGTGAATATTAGGAGTGGGGGGAATGGGTGAATATTGGGTTGGTGGGTGAATACGGCGGCGGTGGGTGAATACGGCGGCGGTGGGTGAATACGGCGGCGGTGGGTGAATACGGCGGGGGTGGGTGAATACGGCGGCGGTGGGTGAATACGGCGGGGGTGGGTGAATACGGCGGCGGTGGGTGAATACGGCGGCGGTGGGTGAATACGGCGGTGGTGGGTGAATACGGCGGCGGTGGGTGAATACGGCGGCGGTGGGTGAATACGGCGGCGGTGGGTGAATACGGCGGCGGTGGGTGAATACGGCGGCGGTGGGTGAATACGGCGGCGGTGGGTGAATACGGCGGCGGTGGGTGAATACGGCGGCGGTGGGTGAATACGGCGGCGGTGGGTGAATACGGCGGCGGTGGGTGAATACGGCGGCGGTGGGTGAATACGGCGGCGGTGGGTGAATACGGCGGCGGTGGGTGAATACGGCGGCGGTGGGTGAATACGGCGGCGGTGGGTGAATACGGCGGCGGTGGGTGAATACGGCGGCGGTGGGTGAATACGGCGGCGGTGGGTGAATACGGCGGCGGTGGGTGAATACGGCGGCGGTGGGTGAATACGGCGGCGGTGGGTGAATACGGCGGCGGTGGGTGAATACGGCGGCGGTGGGTGAATACGGCGGCGGTGGGTGAATACGGCGGCGGTGGGTGAATACGGCGGCGGTGGGCGAATACGGCGGCGGTGGGTGAATACGGCGGCGGTGGGTGAATACGGCGGCGGTGGGCGAATACGGCGGCGGTGGGTGAATACGGCGGCGGTGAGTGAATACGGCGGCGGTGAGTGAATACGGCGGCGGTGGGTGAATACGGGGGCGGTGGGTGAATACGGGGGCGGTGGGTGAATACGGGGGCGGTGGGTGAATACGGGGGCGGTGGGTGAATACGGGGGCGGTGGGTGAATACGGGGGCGGTGGGTGAATACGGGGGCGGTGGGTGAATACGGGGGCGGTGGGTGAATCTGGGGGTGGTGGTTGAATCTGGGGTAGTGGGTGAATCTGGGGGTGGTGGGTGAATCTGGGGGTAGTGGGTGAATCTGGGGGTAGTGGGTGAATCTGGGGGTAGTGGGTGAATCTGGGGGTAGTGGGTGAATATGGGGGTAGTGGGTGAATATGGGGGTAGTGGGTGAATATGGGGGTAGTGGGTGAATCGGGGGATAGTGGGTGAATATTGGGAAGGAGGGGATGGGTGAATATGGAATTGGTGGGTGAATATGGGGAGGGAGGGGATGGGTGAATATGGGATTGGTGGGTGAATATGGGGAGGCAGGGCATGGGTGAATATGTGGGAGTGGAGGGAATGGGTGAATATGTGGGAGTGGAGGGAATGGGTGAATATGTGGGAGTGGAGGGAATGGGTGAATATGTGGGAGTGGAGGGAATGGGTGAATATGTGGGAGTGGAGGGAATGGGTGAATATGTGGGAGTGGAGGGAATGGGTGAATATGGTGTTGGTGGGTCAATATGGCGGTAGTGGGTGAATATAGGGAGGCGGAGAAGGGGTGAATATTTGGAGTGGAGGGAATGGGTGAATATGGCAGTCGTGGGTGAATGTGGGGATTGTAGGTGAATATGGGGATTGTGGGTGAATATGGGGATTGTGGGTGAATATGGGGATTGTGGGTGAATATGGGGATTGTGGGTGTATATGGGGATTGTGGGTGAATATGGGGGTTGTGGGTGAATATGGGGGTTGTGGGTGAATATGGGGGTTGTGGGTGAATATGGGTGTTGTGGGCGAATATGGGGGTTGTGGGCGAATATGGGGGTTGTGGGCGAATATGGGGGTTGTGGGCGAATATGGGGGTTGTGGGCGAATATGGGGGTTGTGGGCGAATATGGGGGTTGTGGGCGAATATGGGGGTTGTGGGCGAATATGGGGGTTGTGGTCGAATATGGGGGTTGTGGTCGAATATGGGGGTTGTGGGCGAATATGGGGGTTGTGGGCGAATATGGGGGTTGTGGGCGAATATGGGGGTTGTGGGCGAATATGGGGGTTGTGGACGAATATGGGGGTTGTGGGCGAATATGGGGGTTGTGGGTGAATATGGGGGTTGTGGGTGAATATGGGGTGGGGGTGAGGAGTAGATGGGGGGTGAGGAGTAGATAGGGGGTGAGGAGTAGATAGGGGGTAAGTAGCTGATGGGGGGTGAGGAGTAGGTGGGGGGTGAGGAGTAGGTGGGGGTGAGGAGTGGGTGGGGGTGAGGAGTGGGTGAGGAGTAGGTGGGGCGGGAGGAGTAGGTGGGGGTGAGGAGTAGGTGGGGGTGAGGAGTAGGTGGGGGTGAGGAGTAGGTGGGGGGGTGAGGAGTAGGTGGGGGGTGAGGAGTAGGTGGGGGTGAGGAGTAGGTGGGGGTGAGGAGTAGGTGGGGGGGTGAGGAGTAGGTGGGGGTGAGGAGTAGGTGGGGGGGTGAGGAGTAGGTGGGGGTGAGGAGTAGGTGGGGGGTGAGGAGTAGGTGGGGGTGAGGAGTAGGTGGGGGGTGAGGAGTAGGTGGGGGGTGAGGAGTAGGTGGGGGGTGAGGAGTAGGTGGGGGGTGAGGAGTAGGTGGGGCGTGAGGAGTAGGTGGGGGGTGAGGAGTAGGTGGGGGGGTGAGGAGTAGGTGGGGGGTGAGGAGTAGGTGGGGGGTGAGGAGTAGGTGGGGGGTGAGGAGTAGGTGGGGGTGAGGAGTAGGTGGGGGGTGAGGAGTAGGTGGGGCATGAGAAGTAGGTGGGGGGGGGGGTGAGAAGTAGGTGGGGGGTGTGAGAAGTAGGTGGGGTGGGGTGAGAAGTAGGTGGGGGGTGAGAAGTAGGTGGGGGGTGAGGAGTAGGCGGGGGGTGAGGTTAACAAAATAAAAAATTAAGATTAACGAGAAGGGGAAAAAATGACTTTAAGCTAACAAGAATATATTTCCACGATCGTGAAAGCCGAAGAATACGTGAGACACGAAGAAACTGTGAGGTTAACAAATGAGGAGGAAGGAAGCTTTAAAATAAGGCGAAAAAGAGAGCATTTCGAGGAGTTTGTGAAGATAAATATCAGCGCACTTGCGATGATTATATAATAATACCTAAAGTAAGATCAACAGTGTGGTGAGAATGGTGAGGGACCTGGGTTAATCAAGCTCACCACGTTCGCAGCCATTTTCTTCCCACGTGGGATCCGACTCTTGAGGAAGAAAAGCTGAGCCGAGCTCGACTTGCCGTTCGTCAGCCCAGACCAATCGAGCACCGAGACAATCGAAGAATCTTCCTCTTCAGAGTTTCTTCTTCATCTTCTTCCGGCGAATTTTAATTCATTATTATAACTTATCCATCCGGGTTGATTTTATCTCCTGACTATATGTAATTCTAAGTTTTCTCCTCTTTGAAGATTTTTTTTTTAACCTTGGATTTAATGTTTAATTTTTTTTGTTTGTTTAACACGAGGAGGGTTGGTTACTCGATGGTGACTGGGTTCGCTTTTTGGTAATCATGCGCGGGCGCAATGTATGGATCTTGATTTACTTGGAAATAATCAATGAAATGAAATGAAATGAAAGTTATTCGTGTTCGAACAGTACGAAGCTTCGCGTTTTTCAAAACTGTGCTGAAGAAGATTTGTTACCCTGCGATCCGGAAGTGAAAGCGGGGTTATGCGAGCACGTGCGTACGTGTCGTATGTACGCCTTACGTGTCTCCATTTAAAAAAAAATCATTTTCTCGGCAAACGTTGGTACGATTAGCCCGAATAGCATCTGGGCATAGTATGCTGGTAAATATCGAGCATAGTTCACTTTGTCATAGGTGAAACACCAAGGGATCACGGATTGTATGACTGCGACATGTAACTGTCAGTTCCTTTCTCAGGCAGTAGGGCAAGGTAGATTGTTTCGACAATATCCACGTATGACATCCAGAATGCTGACAAATCTCCATTGTCATGACTAGCAACGGTACCCGCCCTATGGGCGGGGCTTCAATTGGGAGGCCCAATTGAAAAGGCAAAATATCAAAAATTGAAGGCTTTTTTATTTTAAACGATTTATATAAACATCCTCTAAATAATATCACATGCAAATCGTCAAAATCTAAACAGTATTTGTAGAATTTCAATAAAAGCCACATCACTTCATATCGGTAAATATTATTCCATCGTGTTTGGAAAATTGGAAATTGGGAAAATTGGGAAAAAAAAATTGGAAAAACAATATAGCCTATTTTACTTCAGGGGGTCCCAGGATTACCCACCCAAAATTTCGTTGCGATTGGTTCAGCCGTTTTTGCGGTACCTGGGAACGGACAGACGGACAGACATTTGGTGAATTATAGTAAGATGAAGATGCTCCAAGAATTCCTTCCAAAGAGCATGCTGCCCTTTAAAACTGGGTCTTGCAACAGAGCATGGGAGTTCCATTGGTGCAGATCAATGACAGTGTCATTCATTTTTTCTAAGAATGAGGTTACAGTATGAGCATTGTCCTGCCTATTGTTTTCCACCCAAGGAATGAATTCAATCCACGTGAGTCTCATAAACGCTTCATATATACACTTGTGCATGCGGACTGCTCGATTATACATCTTTCCATCCAAAACTCTATTTATTGAACCTTCTGTGATGATGTCTGCTTATATGCATAAGTCCTGAAGGCCAGCATCTTTGAATCATGCCACGTGACCGATGACATCATAATTATCATTAAAATATTATACAGGAGGAAGCGCTCTTATGGTAAAAATATTTTGTCCATCAGACCACCAACAGTTGCAGAGAAAGAAATTCATACTGATCGGATGAAGTGTTATACTTGTCGAATTATGACGTCATAATGAAGGCATCTTACGATGTGTCTCCGAAAAGACCAACTGGACAACCCTCCCACATACTTTCTCAACAATTATCTCCAAGAAGTTCTGTCACTCAAGCTTTTGGGTCTCACTATCTGCCATGATCTTTCCTGGGAAAACCACATTTCCAAGCTGGCCTCCAAAGCCAGTCGCCGACTGGGCATCCTCCATCGTGCAAAGTCCTTCCTTGGCACACCTGAGCTCCTCACCACATACAAGGCTTTCATCCGCAGCTCAATGGAGTACTGCTCTCCCCTCTGGGCTGGTGCTCCTGCCTCACACCTAGCTCGTCTTCACGCTGTTGAAACCAAAGCGTTCAGAATCATTGGAATCTCCCGCGATGAAACTAACTCCAAGGGCCTTTCACTTAATCACCGCAGGCAGGTTGGTGGTCTTTCTGTCTTCTACCGACTCCTCTCCGGCCTTGCTCCTCCTGCTCTCTCTGGGCTCTGTCCCCCAAATATTCCTACAGGTCGCACAAAATCTGCCTGCAACCCTCTTATAGTTAAACTGCCAAAATCAAGACTCTCTGCTCACCTTCACTCCTTCATTCCTCTTTTCTCCCGCCTCTGGAACAAACTCCCTCACTCTCTTCAATCCCACTCCTCCCTCCAGGTCTTTAAAACAGCTGTTCACCACCATCTCTTATCTTCCCCCATCCAAAACCTTGATCTTTTCTACCCCCGCTAATTTCATCCCAAATCCACTTTTTTGAAATACCAACTTCTTTCCTGGAAGTCCCTGGTGTCCTTGTGTTTATACTTCTGCCATCCCCCCTTCCCACGCCGCCTCCCCCCAAGCCCTCTCCCTCCCACACATTCCCGATGTCCCTGCTCTCAAATGTTGTGTTTATGTGCTTCCCCTTCTCTCCCCATCTTGTCTACCGCTCCCCTTTTTATATACTTTTTTGTTTGTCTGTTTGATTTGTTTGTGTGATAAATGTTAGCTCTTTCACGAGCCTCGATTATGTATACAAAAAAACAAAACAAACAAAAAAAACGATGACATCTCATTAACATATTTATTCCCCATGGTGAGTATTTGACAATGAGCCATGTTTCAATTTTTTCCATAGAGCGGTTTCAGATATCGAGGTGTAAAGTTTTTCAAAATGGCACCCGTACCTCGTGACGTATGACATCGTAATTATTAAAATTGTACAGGCGGAAACGCTCCTATGGTGAATATTTAGTGTCATTTGGAACAACAATTGCAAAGAAACAAATTTATACTGATCTGATCAAGCATTGTACTTGTCCAATTATGACATCATAATGAAGGCACCAATGATATGATCATTAGCATATCTTATTCCCCATGGAGAGTACTTGACAATGAGCCATGTTTCAATTTTTTCATTGAACGGTTTTGGAGATACAAAGGTGTAGCCTTTGTTTGTAGGTATGTAACGTTTTTCCAAGATAGCGTCCGTGCCACGTAACCTATGACGTCATAATTATGATTAAAAATTTATACAGGCAGAGGCACTCATATGGTAAAATGTGTCAATCGAACCAACGGTTGCCGAGAAAATGAATTTTATAAATGCATACATGCACTGCACGCACGCAACCGAATGCTTAACCCTGCCGTTGTCATGGGCCAAATAGCCACTTCCTGCGTCAACGCTCCTTGTATTTCCTTATCGGATAACATAGACTGATCTAGAGTCCCTGTATATAGAGAGTTGTGTCAACTCAAATTTGGACGCCATTTTGTGTCTAAGTGTGTCGGATTAGATATACATGTACATTCGCGATATGGGGTGATATATTCTAAACCTGCTAAAAAAAATTTTACTACACATATTTAGTCTTATTATTACATACAGGTGATATTTGTTTTGTCAAAAACTCAGCTATTGCCGTGAAAAAGAGCTGTGTGGTGATATTAAAAGTGGTATGGCAATGCATATTACAAGCCAACACTGCATATAAGTATAAGAGCTAACATTATAAGTAAGACAAACCAATGCTGTCGTTCTCTGAATTTTAATAACTTTTAGAAAGGAGTGTGGGCATATCCAATATTTTCTAAAGGGTGCCGAGAGCAATTCCGGTGTAGGACTTCCAGCCGACATATAGTCGAACACACTTAAAACAAATTCTGTACGTGGTATTGCCATATTTCTATAGTGTACAACTTTAGTTTTATCGACATTTATATTCAATTTCCAGTGTAATGATTTAACAAGCTGCAAGTCAGCTTCTGTCTCTGACATAAGGAAAACGTCATCGGCATCTAGTAAGATTGAAACGTTCATTTATTACTACACCCTTGCCCAGAACTCTGATGGATATTGCCTGATCGATTAATATGTTTCATAGCTGGCGACTTAATTAACACTTAATTTTCGACTGCGCCAAGCCGTAATTAAACAGAGAAAAAACTTTTAAAAATACCTGCAGTGTGCACGGTTCGTCTAGTCGAACAGATATGGAAAAGCACAGATAAGACGTCGTATTCACCATAACTTGTTTAATTTCACCAGGAACACGATGAGGCCAACACAGTAAACATTCAGTACAAAACTTGGTTCATACATTCAGTACAGAACATGATTCATACATTCAGACCGTAAGAAAACTCTGCCCGTAATACAACACTCTGACCAGACCAACACTTCATCCCACTACGTTCACTCCTCACAAGTGAAACTCATCACTACTCCGTTCACTCCTCACAAGTGAGACTCATCACTACTCCGTTCACTCCTCACAAGTGAGACACCATCACTACTCCGTTCACTCCTCACAAGTGACTCATCACTGCTCCGTTCATTCCTTTAAATCACTTCCCTTTAAAAGTGTTTTCAACGGACAGACAACTAAAAAAAAAACGAGCAGATAGAATTGCTTTTGAACATCGATCATCAAGCGGCGTGGGCCTACCTGGCAGAGTCTCGAGGAGTCGATCGCTTTCCAGCTCTTTCGTCTGACTTTCGCTTCCCAAATTTGTCTTCTGACTTTATCACTTGGAAATCTATACATCTTATATTTCCCAGATTGGTTTGAACAACCAAAAGCAGAACAACCAGTCATTTTGTTTGGCAATAAACAACATTCCCGTACCAAGCTGACGTTCACACACGGTGAAGTTAG
Source organism: Myxine glutinosa (assembly GCF_964187855.1). NCBI lineage: Eukaryota > Metazoa > Chordata > Myxini > Myxiniformes > Myxinidae > Myxine > Myxine glutinosa. The sequence continues at coordinate 26,056,111 of NC_136268.1, read as the reverse complement.
ACACAAAATGGCGCCACGAAATCACGTGACCAGAAATCTCGGGTCAGCGCATGGCGCAACTCTCTTTATACAGGGACTCTAGACTGATCCGATAAGGACGATCGTGCCCCCTCGCCGATAGGCGGCGCTCTTGCGTCCGCCATTACTGGGAGGCGTCCCGATCCAAACTTAACTCCAGCTGTCTGCGCCAGCACAACTATCATCGCGATCGTACATGAAAAGTGTCCGTGATAATCGTTCTCAAGTGTTTCTGTGTAAGTGTGGAGCGGTCGTGGACACCTGGCACCTGAAGGCACACGATACAAACCCAAGTTTTCGGCGATATCGCCGAATGCTGCCCTGAAGGCACCTGGCACCTGGGGGTACCCGGTTTCCACTTCCACCTGCACCAAACCTATTTTGTCAGCAACCGTGTACCCTATGCTACGCCATGCCGAGCCCCCTTCCGAGCCCCCTTCCAAAAATTAGCAGAAGAACATATGATCATGAAGGAGAAACTTGACATGTACTCTAAGCATGATATTGAGGCATGGCTCTCGAAAGCAGCTTTACATTTGTGGAATGAAATAAAGGAAGCCAAAAATGAACAGCCTTGGCGACCTTGCCCAAATGAACTAGATGACAAATATGTGGACATCCCATCATCACTCAAAGCATTTCTAACAACATTGTTAACTGGTGAAACAAAGAGCTCAAGTAGCACAACTCGTGATCAGAGATTGGTGTGGTCATTCGCTCAAGATCTCATATATGGAACAACTTCAGGCAAAGTAAAGACATCAAAGCACATATTATGGCCTTGGACAGTAAAATCACTGACTGGTAATGTCGAGATCATAAAGATTCTGAACCGTCTAGGTCATGGGATATCATATTCTACATTGTTGGAAATAGACACAGCTTTGTGTCTGCAGAAATTGCAAACACAACCAGAAAATGATATTGTGCTGCCATCAAAGATCTATCCTGGGGTTCCTACTGTGTTAGCATAGGACAACATTGACAGGCAGGAGGAAATCCTCAGTGGAGGAGGGACATCACATCGAGTTAATGGGATTGTTGTACAACCACAAGTATTAACAGCCCAGCTCCCCACAAACAGAGAAGGAATGCAGAAGGACAGAAGACGCTCTATTCCTCCTAAACCCTTTGTGTCACCCAATTACAACTGTGGCGACAGAAGAAGTCAACTATCAAAATGCCTTATGGCAACGTAGCCTGGTAGCACTAGCAGATCCAGATGTACCAGATCCCCAGGACAACCAAGGATGGACTGCAAGAGAGGATGGCACACTTGATGTTCTGTGGATGACTGGCTCTCCTGCACCTCAGGTCATCATGGAATTCATGTCCTGCACGTGCCGGCGTGTTTGTCAGCTACCAAACTGCCATTGTCTGTCTAATAGACTAAAGTGCACAATTGAGTGCAAACTTCAAGACTGTACCAACATGATGGATGCTGATGAAGATGATTCAGACCAGAATACCAGTGATTCTGATGATCTTGATGATGATGAGGATGTTGACTAAACATCAAACCTACACACTGTACAAGTATATTTGAATGCCTTATGAACATACATTGACAAGTGTAACTTGGCCACTCAAACATTTAAGATTTTTAATGTAGATGATCATGTACATGTACAGGTGCGATGTTTACAAGTCATTTTTCTATTTGACATGTCAAACTGTGGATTTTCTTGTTTACATGGATTTATGATGCTCAATTGTGTAATAAATACATGAATTTGTGACTTGTAAAGTTATGTTTTGTGTCCTTTTTGAGATATTAGAGTGTGTTATCAAGCGCACATCTCCAAGCCGTTGCTTTCAAATCTTCATTGACAGTATGTCTGTTTGACAGCAATTTTGACAGCAAAAAAAAAGCTACAAGCTATAGTGATCCAGCAAAGTTACTTGAAAAGCACAGATAATAAGCTTTAATAAAAGTATATTTTTATCTGGTACCTCTGGTTGGTACCGATTGACTATAATCTGGGGTCCAGCCCATGGACTACAAGCCGAATGAAGCGGGCGCCACCCAGCTATGGCGGCGTCGATAGAGGGCGCCCGTCCATTGAACCCTCCGTCGGATCGGTCTGGCTGAGGTGGGCGTGTCAACATGTGGTGGGCGTGTATATTTGTGATGGGCGTGTTTATTTGTGGTGGGCGTGTTAATTTGTGGTGGGCGTGTATATTTTCGATGGGCGTGTATGTTTTCGGTGGGCGTGTTCCTATGTTATGGGCGTGTTTATTTGTGGTGGGCGTGGGCGTGTATATTTTCGGTAGGCGACTAGGCGTGTTGCAGAGCTCTGTTTCTTTCTGGACATTGAGGTGCGAATCGGTTTCTCCGGTATCCCCGACACGACAGTATCCCCGGTACGTACGTTCTTTCACAAACGGTGTTTAACCCAGGTGTGCATGGATTACATTTGCTTCTCAACACGAGACGCCGTCATGTGTGTGGTACGTTTCATTAAGAAGAGTGTCGCGGTGCCATTGTGAGGACATGGACATATGGTATGGTATGTTAAGTGAATACTGTACATTGTAACTCTGTACAGTATACATATTTGTCGATGGAGCCACGGAGGTCAGTCCACGCTTGCCCCGCCTCCTCCACAAGGTGCAATGCTGGAATTCCGTTGACGTTCGCCGTTACGGACCAACAAACCAACCGTAGGTTGGTAATAGCGCATGAGGCTTTGATTGGCCTAATGACTTCCTCCTGCGTCCAGGTTCCTTGTGACGTGCCTCAGAAGTGAAAGTCACGTTTTGCCCGATAAGTGACTGAGCACATGTTCTATTCTCCTGTTTGATGATTTTGAATACACAGTACACACTATTACACCCGTTCCCCACGTGGGTGGCAGGAAGGGTCATTTCTCGCTGCGATTATACACTACCGGTCAAAAGTTTTAGAACACCTCGTTTTTTCCAGTTTTTATTGAAATTTACGCATAGTCAGGTTCATTATGTTCAGATTTATAATTTCGTTCTTTTTTTGTGGAGATTAGCAAACCTATACATTTTTGGAAAGCTTATAGCACCAGGAATCCGAAAAACCATGTTTCCATTTGCGCAAAGTTTTCTTTGGCGGCCATATTGGATTTTCAAAATGGCCACCATCGGAAACCTATTTTTCGCGATATCTCAACATCCGAACCACCTAGAGTGCTGATTCCAACACCTATACCCACATTTTTGGGGATGAGGAATCACATGAAGCCATCTAAAATAATCTACACCTACCCTGGGATACCAGGTGGCAGCCTACAGCGGATTTTCAAGATGGCCACTTTCAGGAAACATGTTTTTTTCTGAATATGTATACCACATTGAGTGATGTTTCGCCTCAGTACAGTCATAGTCATAAATGGGATCATTTCAACATGTTCAGTTCATGTACATGGAAAGTCATTATATCAGACCTAATAGTTCATTTAAAATAAACCTCATGAAGCTCACAATTACTTACCTGTTGTCGTTTTATATATTTGCAGGTCTTGAGAGAAGATGAGTGAAGTTACGACTCAGCCCACACAGTGGCAGCACTGCATAATTTGTCAAACCGCTTCAGCAAAATATGGAACGCTTGTCCAGCAGCCCAAACCGGACTCGTTTGAACACTTGCTACAAACCCTTAATGATAGAGCAGCCTACCATGATGGAAAATATGTTAAAATTCACAGTCGCTTAAAGGATGAAACAAGTGAAAGTCTGCAATTCAATAATGCAGTTTGGCATCGTATCTGTTATTCAAATGCAACCAACAAAGAGAAGGTACAACGTGCCAAAGACCGCCATCAATATCACATTTCAGCCGGCTCCTACACAGAGAAAAAACGTGGACAAAAGCGAAAAAGCACAGAACTGGACGAACCATCAACTTCCACCACCAGTCCGTTTACACGTTCTGCAACAGCTCCATTCATTAAGGAACATTGCTTTTTCTGCCAGGAAGATAACGAGCAAAAATTGTACACATTGAGAACAGAAAACGGTGGGAAAGCATTACACGATGCTGTGGAGCTGTCTGGAAATCTCACCCTGCAAACTAGGTTAAACACATCCATCTCACCCACTGATGCACATGCAATCGATGTTCAATACCACAAGTCATGTTGGACAACAAATGTATTCCATGTGTTACGTACCAAGGATAACAAGGGAACAACAGAGAGAGGTCATCCGTTTCAAACATCATGTTTGATTGAGTTGATTAGCCTTGTCGACTGTCAAACTCAGAATAAACAATACTTATCCATGGCACATATTGAAACAACATACATCAACTTGCTTGGTGGCACAGATGCATTGGCGCACCACTTCCCTGCATATAGTAGACACTGGCTCAAGGAGAGAATTCTTCTAGAACTACCACACGTAACGTCTGTTAGGCAAAAGGACAGGAGAAAACCTTCTGTTCTTTACTCCCCAGATGCATGCGAATCCGATATGGTTCAGTCTGCCATGATAGAAAGTGAAGTAGACGATCTGAATATTATCTATAAAGCAGCAAAGGCATTGCGCAGAATTATCAAGAACTTCCACCAACAGGAAAACTCATCCGATGCTATACAGGTCACTAGCAGCACAGATGATGTTCCAGCAGCACTCCACGCAATGATCAGATGGGTTATGGTGGGGCCAACAGAAACACTAGAAACTGAAAAACGAACCACTCACGTTAACAGAGAAGTACTCACTGTTAGTCAGATGCTATTGGGTGGATTCAAATCTGACAAGCAAGTGAACTATAGGCCCAAAACTGATTCTGCGACCTTCCGATCAACCAAATCACAAGAAACTCCAGCAGTTTAATGTCTCAATGTACTCTGAAATTAAGCATAGAGCAAATAAACAATTGGAGATAAAAAAATAAATCATAGAATCATTTTGTTTAACAAAATTTAATTTAAATTTTTGACTCAGCAAAGCAGCCACCTTTTGCAGATATAACCGCCGAACACACTTGTGGCATTCTTTCTACAATGGAAATCAAATATTGTTCGGGAAGTTCTTCCCAACACTGTTGCAGAAGTTCCCACAAATGTGTTGCACTTGTAGGTTGCTTTGCTTTCACCCTTCTGTCCAGTTCATCCCAAACCAGCTCGATGGGGTTTAGGTCTGGAGACTGTGCTGGCCATTCCATGACTTGACGCCTACCATCTTCTTCTTTTCCTCGAAGGTAGTTTTGACATAGCCTGGAGGTGTGTTTAGGGTCATTATCTTGCTGTAGGATGAACCCCTGACCAACTAGGCGTATACTAGAGGGTATTGCATGGCGCTGCAAAATGCTGTGGTCGCCCTTTTGGTTCAGGGTGCCATTCATTCTGTGCAAGTCACCGACTCTGGATCCAGCAAAAGAGCCCCAGACCATCATGCTTCCCCCTCCATGTTTGACAGTTGGTGTCACACACTGAGGAACCATCCTTTTGCCTCCTCGACGGCGTACAAAAACCCTGCGTGATGAACCAAAGATTTAAAATTTTGATTCATCGGTCCATAAGACCTTCTTCCAGCCTTCATTAGTCCACTCGTGGGGCTTCATGGCCCAGGCAAGCCTCTTTTTCTTATTTTGCCATCTTAGCAATGGCTTTCTTACTGCCACTCGACCTGTCAAACCTGCAGCTCGAAGTCTTCTCTTCACAGTTGAAACTGAGACTTGCTTACTTCAACCAGTGTTAAGCTGTGCTTGAAGCTGTTGTCCTGTGAGCCACCTATCGCGCAAGCTGTTGACTCAGAAACTTGTCTTCTGATTCTGTTGTGGCTTTGGGTCTGCCAGACCTCTTCCTGTCAGAGTTTCCTCCAGTTTCCAATATACTACTTCCTGCAGTGCATGCAATATTGTCCAAATAATGCTTCAGAGGGTGTAATAACAGTCTGTTCCAATACTGCTTTTATACAGACAGGGTGTTTGTAATCGAGTAATCAGCAGAGGTTGGGACATCTGTAGGAATTGTTTGCATCAACTTTCAAGGCTTAATTTACTTTCAAGGCTGTAGAACAGCTGTAAGTTGTTAACCCATTACTTGTTCCCTGAAGAAGGCCTTTTTTACAACATAACTGCAATTTACATTATTTTCCCTTTTTTGCTAACCTAAACTCTTTTTATTTTTTAACCTCGAGCAGTTTACTGCTTACGTTTGTACCATTTCAGGTTATTCACTGGACTTGAATTGCTTAAATTTCAATAAAAACTGGAAAATTGAGGTGTTCTAAAACTTTTGACCGGTAGTGTATTGATTGCAGTAGATCTGCATGGCGTAGATCAGGCCTCAATAACATTGAGGAGGAGGAGGAGGAGGGGGTGGGGGGGGGGGGTGTTCATTTACCAAGTTTCTTGTAGAGAGCTCGCCACGTGGTTTAAGCATTTGAGCAAGCACTCCATTCAAAACCGTTCATAAGGAACGGCTTGCTTGGCAAGTGCTAGCTAGGTGCTTGGTAACTGAACATACCCTGAGTTTCCTCCCTTTCAGTTTAGTGTTAATCAGCAGTAGCAACTTTTTCAAAGGGCCGCTATGGAAAATGCCATGTTAGCGGCAGGGGGGGTCATGGTGTTGACCCCTGTGGGGTATATAGATTGCACTAGACCTTCGCTCGGTTCCGTAAGTCAAATTTTTCCTCACGGATGTCAGGATTCCTACAAATTTGTTTCAGTTTCATGTTAAACAGCATCAGCGACTGTTTAAAAAGGTAATCATATGTGGTTGATGATATTTTTTAGCTCTCCTGGAACAAAGTTCAGGGGAGCTTATGCGATAATGCGTCATCCGTCCGTAAACACTTGCAACTTCTTCTCCAAAACCGCTGAAGGGATTGTGACCAAACTTGGCACAAATGATATCTGTTGTGTTGTGACTAAAGTTTGTGCACGGCATTAAAAAAAGATCAGGGCTTGAGGGGGTTTACCGGGTGTCAAGGCAGATCCAGGTTTGATCCCCCAAAATAGGTTATTGCTTTCTTCTCAGAACCTACACACACTATTTCAATGAAACTTCACCACAACCTTCATCACCCATGATGTACCAGTTTGTTCAAGGCATTAGAAAAATTGGGGTCTGAGGAGGTATACAGGATGTGGGGGTGGGGGAGGTATTGGGGTTGCCCCCCAAAATAGGTGTTTGTTTGTTTAAAGTCTTATGATTATGTTAGTATGATTCTACATGCTGCGCTGTCTTCTAGTAACCATTGAAATTGGTTTAAAATATCTTTAGTCGGTGCAGTATACTGTTTATTCTGCCAGGTGAGCTTTCAGGGGTGTTTATTCGACCAGGGGTGTTGCCGCTATGTTTACTTCTCGTAGGGGCCGGTGCTCCCACGAGAACGGCGCAATAAGCTATTTATAAACATTAACTCGGCATTTCTTCAAGGAGGAAACGCCCAATGGGGAGGTGGGATATTGTTAGTATTCATATTGTTTTGTAATAACATTAATATTATGCTTTTGTTATTAGAAGTGTCCTTGGAAAAACGTCACGTTAAAGCTATCTTACCACAGATATACACCTCAACACGCAACCCTTAGGGAGGGGAGGAAATGAATTTGGTACAACCTTCATTGTGTGACCCTTGGTCCTCCTGTCAAATTTGGTTGAGATTGGATAAGTAACGACCGAATGTATCGCGGTCAAAAATCGTCAGACAGACGGACAACAAATTGCATATTTTAGTATGATTATTGAGGTACTCCAAGAAAGTCAATGAAAATGCATTAAAAGCGTGCCACTGATGCACTTTCTCTGTTACCAGCTAGCTGGTATTCATATTGCCGACCTTGAAAGGAAGACAAGCTGACTCGACCCGCCTGGTGTTCAACGGCATGAAAGGGGCTTGAACTCAAGACCTTAGGATCTTGAGGCAGCCACGTTGACCATTATGCCAACACCAGGCTTAATTGATGATGAAGAATCACTTTATAAATAAAGAAATTCTGCTATCCGGATCCAGATTCGGATCTTCACCAAAATCGAATCTATCTGTCCTCGTCACACACCCAACCTTTCCACCAAATTTCAACCGAATCCATCTGCAACCTGTTGAGATATCCTGCACACAAACAGACAAACAAACAGACTGGGGTGCCAGCATGACTCCGTCCACCTTCGGTGGTGTAGGTAGTAAGATTTTCAAGAGGACCTTTTTGAATTGATTTTTGTTGACTGAAGGAATTGTTTTATTTGTGTATCAGGTGTTTAAGTTTGTAAGCATTGGGAAAGAGCTTGTGCCAGTGAATCGACCGTGTCAGGGTCGGTGAGATTACAGTTTTGTTCGCTTCAAGTTGTTGTAGTTAACGGATTATCGGTGTAAACCCACTTGCCTTAATAATGACGTGTAGGGACGGACATACCTGCCTGCCACACCTTGTCTGGCCCTGTTGGTGATTGACTCATTGCGTTTCACTTTTCAATCCTTTCTGGAACGGCCTAACACACAAACCAAGTTGAGCTTGATAAAAGATCGATTTCCACTGTTGGCTAATGTGAACCATGCCACTGCGTGATCGTATAAACCTGACTGGTATCTGATTTATAACAGAAAACTGTCCAGGCCTGGACTGTACACTTTGTATGGCTTGTCCAAAAATGGCAATGGCGTAAACACCAATGGTGCGGTGCTAGGGGACATCTGGCTACCATCCAGCGAAACAAACCCGAGCATTTGTACACAGGCTACTGTGCCTCCTTTCCTGCTTGTTTTGGGCCTTTTGATAAACCTGGTATGTGGTATCCCTGGAGACCACCGATGTGTTCCCAGATGAGCATTCCATCGCCGTCCCAAACTCCGGCCCGTCCTATGGGGTTGACGGCCCGGTTGTGGATCGGAAGCTGTTTTTATTTTCCTGTGAAGGTGCACATTTGATTAACTTTTTTGATTGGAGTCGATTACATGCAAAGACGCATTGTGAACATCGTGTTCTGAATGTTTGATTCTAAAGAGCATCCTCGGTGGCACGAGTAAATGTCATATACACTGCAGGTATCATGATGGCCCTTTGTTTGCTTCTCATGTTCACTCTGCTCTTAGCGGAACCAAGAGTGGGTTCTTCGTACCAAAGGTAGCCTTGCACAGTAGAAGGTGTGTGTGTGTGTTATGATTTATCTGACATGTGGATTATCTGAAAGCTGAAGGGCCATTCTTAAATCGACCTTTTTCCATCTTGTGTGAGATTCCATGAAAAATGCTCAAACGGCCATGACCCTGCGTGACCTTTGGTGTCGCCACAATTCAGGAAAGTGCAGAGTACCCGATGGTCACTGAAATGGTTAACTATTTGCTGAACCGTAAACTCGAACATTACTGCACAATAACCTCACCTCCTCCCACCTTTCCCCCCACCCCTCTTGACACCAATCTCCACTTAAATCTCCACTCTCCCCCTCCCTTGTTGGTATGTAATAAGTAGATGGCCCGTTGACATTTTCCTTTTTTTTTTCGTCGACGGAGGCATTATGTTTTCAGGTTGTCTGTCCGTCCGTGATAGGTTTTCGTTACCGCAATAACTTAAGAACGGCTAAAGGAATCTTAGTCAAACTTGGCACAGGTATGTATAATGATGTAAAGATTAACTTATTATATTTTAGGGTCATAGGTTAAAGGTCAAAGACTGTAATACGTCTATAACTTGAGAACGGCTGAAGTGATCAAATTCAAACTTGTTAAGATTGATTTGATTAACATATACCCTAGTTGGTACTTTACTACACATTTATTTCCAAGAAAAATCTAGCATCAGCTACAAAGCGCAAGCGCCTATGTGATATTAATCATAACACCATTATCTGTATTAATCTGTAATTCTGTTTCTTCCAAAAGCAGACTATTTGTATCAACTTCTTCACTCTTCCCTCCTCCGCCCCTCCCCCCCCCCCCCTCCTCAATGCATGGGGAAGTATCCACTCTCTTAGACTTTATAGTTTCCTTTGGAGAACTCAGGTCAATTGCGTAGATTGTATTAAAAAAATTTTTTTAACACAACCATATCCAAAATGGCATCTTTATTACCGTTGCTTTCACACACCTTTTGGTAAGACTCGTACACTTCGGCATAATCATTTTTTCCCCAATCAATTTCATATCTATCTTGTGGGTAAAATGTTCCATCCAGAGAAACCCGAAGTTGTTTCACCTCAGCATTATCACTCAAAGCATATTAATTATTTTTATCACAAACATTATCTCCATCTGTTCTCTTAAAAAATAGGGCAATACTCTTTGGTGCTCACCTGGTAGAATAAAGCGGTATACTACACTGACTAAAGGTATTTTAAACAGTATCCACCCACGTCCCACACTTCCCCCCCCCCCCCCCCCCCCACCTCGTATAAGTCCCCAGACCCCAATTTTTCTAATGCCATGAACAAACATTGGTACATTCTCGGTGATGAAGGTTGTGGTCAAGCTTCATCAAAATCGTGTGTGGTTTCTGAGAAGAAAGCAAATACCCATTGGGGGTGGGGTCAACCCCCAATAGAACCCCATATGGGCTGATAATTAATTATTTTTATTATTATTTAATGTCATGAACAAGCTTTGGTACAGCATGGGTGACTATGGTTGTGGTCAAGTTTCATCAGAACTGCGTGTGTAGTTTCTGAGAAGAAAGTAAATACCTATTCCGGGGGGCAACCCCCCCCCCCCCACCTCCCCCCCCCCCGGCCCCCGCCTTCCCCATAAAGTGCCTTAGACTCAGACTTTTTAAATTCTGGGACCAAACGTTGGTACTTCTCTGGTGAAGAATGGAATGTTAAATTTCATCAGAATTGTATTTGTAGTTTCTGAGAAGAAAGCAAATATATATTTTAGGGGGGCAACCTCCCAGTATACCCCTCAGGGCCTGATTATTAGGTTTACTCTCCATGAAATGGAGAGTAACCTATTATTTCTGCTAGTTTTTTTTTTTTTTTTTATGCCGTCAACAAACTTTGGTACACTGCGGGTGGTGTAGGCTATGGTCAAGTTTAATCGAAATTGTGTGTGTAGTTTCAGAGAAGAAAGCAAACACCTATTTTGGTGGGTCAAACCTGGACTCGCTTTGACCCCCGGTAGACCCCCTGAAACCCCGATTATTTTAATGCTGTGAACAAACTTTAGTTACAACATACCAAGTATCATTTTTGCCAAGTTTCTCGATAATCCCATTAGCGGTTTCAGGTAAGAAGTTGCAAGTGTTTACGGACTGACGGACGGATGACACACCATCGCATAAGCTCCCCGGAACTTGTGTTCCAGGTGAACTAAAAATGAGCCATAGGTATCGTGGCTTTCCTTCCAGAACACCCAAATTCCACGTGTGAGTGGTTTGGAGCAGTTTAACGTGTTGACATAATCTTTTAAGGTATGATACATTGAGAGGTTTCTTTCAGTTAAGTCTTCTATTCAACATCGCTTCCGTCTTAAATTAGGAGTATATTCACTGATATACCAACTCATTTCATCAATAACAAATTTATTCTGAGCGACGAAAGCATGAGCAGTGCCAAAAAGCAATCTATTTTCATTATCATTCCTTTGTAGTTGAAATCTAATTTGAAGTCTATACAGAACTTTATCATAATCACAAAATCCAAATATACCTTTAAGGGGAACTGCCATGGTAAAACTATTTTCTGATTTTTAACTCATTGTTATACATTTAATTTCTTTGATTATAACTGGGGTCTATGTTTGTTCCCGTTGCCATGTCAGGGACAAAACCTTTGGCAGAACCCAAACCCATTCTATCACTGAATGAATATAGTGTAAATTTCAACATTTCAGATGTAGCAGAGACATGATCAACCGCTTCAACTTCTTGTGTTCCAATATACAAACGAACACTATCACATTTTCCATAAAAAAAATCATTTATGAGTGGGGCTTTGTTTTGACCAGTTTTGGTGAATGAAAATTTACACAACAAACAACAACAACAACATGCATTTTAAGGCCATTTTCCCTGCTAGAGCGGGGGTTAGCCTTGCGGTCCCCATGACAATCTTCTCCATCTTGCCCTATTTTCTGCATCTCTCATTATTATTACTAGGGCATGCCCGTACTATATATATATCTAAAATTATATCCCCCCCCCTCTATTTACATGGAATGGTTTGGTCCATTCGCAAAGCCAAAGGCAAAGCGAACGGCTTGCGAGTACGGTGACAATCCCCCCCCTCTATTTACATCAAATGGTTTGGTCCATTCGCAACGACCACAGAACCCCCCCCCTCTATTTACATGAAATGGTTTGGTCCATTCGCAACGCCAAAGCGAACGGCGAACGGCTAAATCGCCATAGCTCGGTAACTACTTGTCCGATTAATTTCAAACCTTGAAAAGGCACATCCTCGGGTCCCCAGCAATATACATGGCAAGTTTAAAGTATATCGGACCCGTGGTTGTCGAGAAACAGCGGTCACAGACAAACATACAAACATACAAACATACACACAGAGATTACTGGAATTATAGATAGATTATTATTATTATTATCTCTTATTATTATTATCTTATTATTATTAAGATTATCTTTGTCATAAACAAGATGAGATATTAAATGATATTTTCCAATAAATAAATACAGAAAATGAACGCGCAAGAAAGAGTATGAAGGTTTAAAGAACATCAGGAGTTCGTTTCAAAAGTTGTAAAGCAACAGGAATACATAAAGAAGAGACGCAGACAGAAACTAACAGGTGAACAAGCGTTTCAAAGAAAATGAGAAATTTTCAAAACCGCTTTTAAAAACTTAACAAAAGTAATGGACGATTCTGGAATTCCCACGATAGACCACATTCCTGGAAAACTTCAAATGCTAAAATATTTTCGTCAAATGACAGAGCAAGACTTAGACTTAGAGGATATAGGAGAGTTTTAATATGATGATGATGATGGAGACATGGAGACAAAAGGTCTGAAGGTGAATATCGGAAAGACAAAGGTTATGGCAAGTGGTAAAGCATGTGGTGAGGTGGAAAGAACTGGGAAGTGGCCGTGTGCTGTGTGCAGGAAGGGTGTCGGAGTGAACTCCATTCAATGTACAATGTGTGCTGAGTGGGTTCATCAAAAATGTAGTGGTCTGAGAGGGTCATTCACCAGTGTGGCAGCTACATTCAAATGTAAGGTGTGTGCAGAGGGAGCTGCAGATGGAGGAAATGTTGAGTTGGATCTTGGAGACGGCGTGAAGCTGGAAGGTGTGAAAACATTTTGCTACCTCGGAGACATGCTGAATGGAGAAGGTGGATCAGACTCGGCAACGGTTGCTCGAGTGAGATGTGCATGGAAGAAGTTTCGGGAACTGAGTGGCGTGCTGATGAGGAGGAGAGTGTCGCTGAAGCTGAAGGGAAAGGTGTATGCTGCATGTGTGAAAAGTGTTATGATTTATGGGAGCGAGACATGGGTAATGAACGTAGAGCAGCAACGAAGGCTGGAAAGGGTGGAAATGCGAATGGTTCGATGGATGTGCGGAGTATCGTTGAGAGAGAGGAAGACAAATGATGAATTGCGAAAGATGATGGGAATATTGCCTGTGATTGATGCTGTGAAGAGGAACAGGTTGAGATGGTTTGGTCATGTATTGAGGAAGGATGAAAGTGACTGGTTGAGAAGAGTGATGGAAGTTAATGTAGAAGGAAGTAGAGGACGGGGAAGACCGAGAAAGACTTGGCTAAAGATGGTGGAAGAAGAAATGCGGGCAAGGGGGTTAACAAGGAGAGATGCAGAAAATAGGGCAAAATGGAGAAGATTGTCATGGGGACCGCAAGGCTAACCCCCGCTCTAGCAGGGAAAATGGCCTTAAAATGCATGTTGTTGTGTTGTTGTTGATGATGATGGATTATTCCAACAACTTGAAAAGGTAAATCAGCCTGATTATGTTGTGAAGGCTCTTCAAAACAATGAATATTCAGCGTATTTAAAAACCATAGTGAGTCTCATACCAACAGAAGAAACGGCAGTGTTAAATCTTGTTGGTAAAAAGGTTTTGCTATTTAATGATGAAATATCATTTAATATCTCATCTTGTTTCACAACAAAGGATTTATATCTTCCAGTTGTATGTTCCATATACTCCTCAAATTCCTTTTTACTACATAACGTAGAACATTTATCTCTCCAAAAATTATTTATATTGTTGTGGATCCCGGGTCTGTCGACGTACTAAGGGTGGTGGGGGGGGGGGGGGTGTGAAGTGCCCGGTTCCCCTCAGACGCGGGGTCGTCGGCCGCGACGAAGCTCGCGTCCGGCGAGTTGCTAAGCAACTTCAAATGCCAATCCCCCAAACCTTGGGTGAAGGGTTATTGGTCACTACCCAAATACCTTCAATACCACGTGGTTAGAAAGACCGGGAAATGAACCCCCTTCTCACGATTTAACACCTTATTCCAATCGAGTGCGCCGAGCTTTTTTTGTGCTGGTGTGAATCACGGTTATGCTGCGTGATTTCTGGACCTAATGAAAGTCAACTTTGGTTCGGGCTATGCTGGGCCAATGGGGGAAAAGACGTACACGAACAGGATGAAAAGAAACAAAAATGTACACGTCTTTTATTTATAATTCACAGAAAAAGGGCGAGAGGCAGACATCAATTCTTACCTATCTAAACCCCGACAGGTGCCTTATACACACACACACACGCACACACACACACACACACACACACACACACTGGGAATGAATCGCACAGGTTAAACTCGTACCGAACGATGTGCTGACGCGGACTCGAGGGTGGCTGCTTCTGCACGCAGCGCGCGGATTGATCCGGACGTACAGCTTGGATGAAGGAAGGTCCGAAGGACGAACCGCCGCTTCAAAGTCAGCACTAACGACGATCCCTGTCGGGGAACGATTCAGCGCAGGCGACGACCCAGCTCGGATGAAGCACCACGAGGAACGAAGGTCGAGCGCAGGAAGGACGAACCAGCACAGGGGACAGCCAGTTTGAAATACCACAACGAGAGGGCAGCGAGCGAGAGCAGAGAGAACTCGAAGTGCGATGGGCATGGGTTTATTTCGGGTGGAAAAGCTCCCTAGAATGTTCCACGGCCTCCCATTGGCCGAGGCAACACTGGTAGATTGCTCGCGAAGTTTGCTCGGGAAGTGTCCATGATCTCTCATTGGTTGTTTGCGTGTCCACAATCTCTCATTGGTCTTTTACGTGTCCACGACCTCATTGGCTGCTTGCTGGTGATGTGGGCCGTTCTTTTAGCCACGCCTACCACAGTCTCAGTTGATCACGGACTGTGCTTGTAGCCACGCCTCCTTGCACATGAATCGGCGTCTTCCTTCAACTATACAAAGGTTTGAAAACCTGCCTAAACTCGACGCATATTTGCTTTAATTACTGCACAATGGGAAGGGAGCTTATCTTTACATTTAATAAGAAATAACTGACTAATGCAGGCTACATGTTGTCGTGTAATTAACTAGGGGGGCGTGGGGTGTCCTTTATTGCAAAACCACAACAATATTTATTGGATTTAACTTGAATAAAATAAAAGTATTGGCATTGTTTCTTATTGAGCGACGAGGGAGTTGAAAGTAGGATTGACTACGATAAATAAAATTGCAAGAAGAATGTCTCCCTCTTGTGTAGTAGCTATCCATAACCATTTGGTTTCTCTCATTAACACAATCATCAAAGCTAACGAGGTTCTTTTTTGATTTATATAAATCTTGGGGTGAAGGTATGTCATCCGTGTTATCACTGAGAAGACACGTTATGGGTTTTGATTTCCTTTTACATTTCTGTGTATCACAAAATGGTTGTATTATGTCTTCAATGTTGTAATCATTACCTCTGCCACCGAAGGTGGATGGAGGTTATGTTTTCACCCCTGTCTGTCTGTTTGTCTGTGAACAAGATATCTCAAAAAGTTGAGGATGGATTCTGATGAAATTTGGCAGAGAGGTAGTGCATGTGTCAATGACGAAATGATTACACTTTGGTGAAGATCCAGATCTGGCTAGTAGAATTTTAAAGTGATTCTTCACCATTGAGAGATTGGGCTAAAAATGATATTGTTGCGAATATGGAATTTGGCCTCCATATCCGCTTGTAAATATTCCCCTATTTTCTCCGATACTCCCCAACTCTCCCTTACCCCATTCCCTAGTCCCATTGTCTGTAAACAACACCCATTAGAGCCGATCTTCCCCTTCATCCCCCCATTAAATGTCGTGCCCAGGTCCCCGCACCACACGTAGACAATTATAGGACATCTTGCTAGTTATTCTTAATCTATGTCAGTTAAGGACTTGTTTCCATTAATTATGACTCTTCGTTGCACCAGAATGTGATTATATGGCACCTGTTAGGAAGTTTAGGACCTCCCCATACCTCTCCGCATCTCTTCCCCATGAAGAAGCGCCAACTACAACAACAACAACAAAAGAGGGGGGCGGCGCGGTGACGGCATGGGGAGTGGGCGTCCTCCTTCCGGCTCGGTTAGCCGCCATTGACCACGCGCTCCACGGGGTTACCACGAAGGGGCTCCCTGTCGGCCCCTCGTCAAGGGCGGAGCCGGTAACCCCCGCACCCAATGAGAAGCCATGGGCCGATGCCATCTGGGGCGGCGCTAACGAGCCGAGGGCGTGTCACTCCCCGCCGGATATACGCGGCCCCGCGCCGGACGTGACGTCAGATGCGCCCCGAGCTTGGAAGGACAAGACGCCACCCTCCCGAGCGCTGAGCGACCTCCCCGGCATCTCCACCAAAGTCGCGACCCACGAGCGCTGAGCGACCTCCCCGCATCTGCTGGACACCACCGTACGTGATTCTGTCCCTGAGCCAGGTGCACCTGAGCCATCGACTGCCGCTTTCCTTGCCATCAAATCCCGTGTGAGTCAGCGTTGTCCCGTTTATCTGTGGTCTGTCTAGGGTTAATATAAGAGTGTGTCTAAGTGCCTGTCTTCCTATGCTGTCCCTCTTGTAGTTGTAATCTAACCTTTTTCCGTACGAATATACTTGAGAACTGAACCCCTGGTGTCGTATTGTGTCATTATAACCCAGCCGGGTGTCTTCTTTTTCTTATTGAGCCAGCATAGCGCGATTAGTCAACCCCGGGTGCAATCGGGGTAACTTGTACGGATACGGCGGCCATCCCGCTCGGCCCACCATACCATCAAAGTCGTATCTGTAACAATTGGTGTCGGGAGTGAGATTCGAGGCCCGACCAAATTTGGGAAAAAAAAAAAAAAAAAAAACGAATAGAGGAAAAAAAAAAAAATTTGGTCAAAATTTGGAGCGGCCGAAATTTGTATTTGTTTTACGAAACTCGAATTTTGCAAGTCGCGCTATGGCGGATCAAGACGGCTGGGGTCCGGTAGGGGAGAGTGAGGTAGGGTCGATCCAGGACCAAAATGAGGGACAGGAGGAGAGCGAAGCAGTGAGGGCGGCAGGTTCGCAAAATAGCGCCGTCACGCACGAAGAAGCGGGCGCGCAAAATGGCGCCTCGCTGAGCACCGCGCCAGCGACCGTGGCAGCGCCGCCGATGGATTGGGGCCTATTTATGGAACAAATAAAGGCGCTCATGGTCCAGACAAGTGAAGACCTGAGGAATGACTTGGGAAACCAAATGGGGGTAATGGGAAACCAAATGGGGGTAATGAGGGACGAAGCGAGGGGTACCGGTGAGAAGTTAGACAATAATTTTGAGGAGTTAGACAAGAAAATTGGGAAGTTAGACAATAATTTTGAGGGGTTAGACAACGGGATAAAAGAAGTGAAAAATGGGTTAATGGGGGTAGAAAATAGAATGGCTGCCCAGGAGAATCAGATAGAGGGAGTGAAAACTGGGTTAACGGGGGTAGAAAACAGAATGGCCGCTCAAGAGAATCAAATAGAGGGAGTGAAAAATGGGTTAGAGGGGTTAGAAAACAGTATGGAAGGCAAATTGAGGGACATGAGGGACCAAGCGGAAAGGGAAGTTAAACAAATGGAGCAGCAGATAGAGGGGGTCAGAATGGGGGTAGAAACCAAACTGGATGCTCACAGGGAGGAAATGGAGCAGATGAGGGTGGCATCTGGGCAGGAGATGCAAGTGATGGGAGAGGAGATCAGAAGAGGAGTGAGTGAGGAAGTCGGAGGAGTGCGCGAGGAGGTGAGGCACTGTAAGGAGCGCATGGAGAAAGAGGTGAGAAAGGGGACTGTAAAATTGCAAGGTGGTATAGAGGAGTTGACGCTGGGAGTAGAACAACTGACAGTGGGACAAAAGGAGTTGGGGGACCAGGTAAAGAAGAACACAGCGGTAATAGAGGGTTTAAAATCGACACAGAAGGAGATGAAAAAGGACGTAGGGGTAATTAAAAAAGAGTGTCAGACGGTACATGAGGACCTGACGAGGAAAATGGACAAGGTGGTAGAGGTAATGGAGGTTAAAGAGCGGGAGGTGCGGGAGCACATAGAAAAAAATAAAGTGGAGTTAGAGGAAGAACTTAAAGGGGCGCACGAAGAGATGAAGGAGATGAAGCAAAAATTAGAAGAAGTGGAAGAAGGGGTGAGCGAAATTAAAAAGCGACGGAGAGAGGATAAGAAAGAGATAAAAGAGGAGGTAAAAGAATTGGTCCAGAGTCTGTGTTCGGATCGTGATGATGTGCTCATTAACCGGATGAGGGATTCGCAGGTGATGGAGGAGAAGCGAAGAGAAAGAGGACCCGGTGTAAGTGGTGACCAATATGGTCGTGCGTATGATGCGCCAGGTGATTTAATAAGCTTGGGGGTCGAGATAGACCCGGATGTTCGTGAGAGGCCAAGAGTGAGGTGTATGGCTGGTCCGGAGGGTATGGAACGAGAGGTGCGAGGTGTGGGTGAGCAAGGTTGTGGTGGTGGTGGTATGGAATGGGTAGCGGGTTGCGGAGGTGTGACCCATGCATCGACACCAACAGGGGTAGTTGTTGGAGGGACCGGGGAGGCACGAGAGCCCCTTGGGGGTAGTGTACTGTGGGGGCCCGGCCGGTTCGGCCCCGCGCTGACCCCGCAAGGGGCGACGCACGGGGTCCGGCAGGCGGGCAACGACTCACATACGAGGTGGTCCCACAAGGTCCCACTCGCGCCGTATGACGGCAAGAGTGATCTACGCGCGTACCTGGCGCAGTTCGACTGTGTGTGTAAGGGCAACGGTTGGGGTGAGGACGAAGGTGGAGTACACCTGGTGGCCGCATTGCGCGGCGCGGCGGCGGAGGTGCTGACGGCATTACCAGCGGGTGCTCTCACCCTGCCAGCCCTCCGCGACGCCCTAATTAATCGATTCGGCATAGAACAGCAGAGCGAGCTTGTTAAAGCTCAGCTCGCGCTGCGAAAACGCAAGCCCCAGGAAGCCATCGGGGAACTTGCCCACGACATTCGCCGCGCAGTGGGGATCGCACATGCTAGCATGGCAGCGGATTCCCGGGAAAGCCTGGCGCTGGACCATTTTATCCAGGCCCTCCCGGATATTGAGCTCCGGCAACAGCTCGCCATGTGGCGCCCGCAGACTCTGAGCCAGGCGGCTGACGCTGCGGCCCGTTGGGAAGCAGCGAGGCCCCTGGCCCGAGGGGGCGAGCGTCTCGCAATGGCGGTCCGCCAGGTGGGACCCCCGATGGAGGGCGGACCCCTTAGGGGACCCGCCCCCGACGTGGGTCCTGACCTGGCGGGCATGGTCCGGAGGCTGGTGGACCAGCGCCTGGCGGGACCTGGACCATGGCAGGCGGCCACGGAGGTGGCCCGCGGTGGACCACGAGCGGGTAATCCAATTCGGACCTACAGGGGGGGGAATTTGGAATTCCGGAGGCAAGCACCTTATCAGGTGAGGTGCTATACCTGCAACCGCCTGGGTCACCTGGCGCGGCACTGTCGAAACGCGCGCCGGGATGATCCCCGGCAGTTGAGGTCCTCAACTCCGCCCAGGGGGGAGCGGGTTAGCCGACCCCAGACACCCCCCCGCCAGACCCCGGGAAACTAGAAGGTGTCGGGCACGTAGGGCGGTGTTCGGCAGCAGAGGATGGAGGAGAGCCCTCATTGACGCGACAGGTCATTTATTGTGGCCAAATTGGAACCGGTAGCCTGACAATTAGATGCAAAATTGCCGGCGTGGGGGTAGACGCCGTAGTGGACACAGGAGCTAGCGCCACGATCATCAGCCCTGTGGTCCTTGATTCGAGCGCAGGTGGCTGGGATAAGATCCAGCGCCTGCAAAATTATAGTTTGCAGCTTGCTACCGGGGTAACGGCCCCGATCATAGGGCGTGGTTCTGTGACCCTCAAGTTAGGGTCGGTAAGGAGGGAGATAGATGTTTGGGTGGCGGAGGTGTGCGACCCATGTTTAATAGGGTTGGACCTGTTGACTGCCAGCGGTTGTAAAATCGACTTGTGCCGGGGGATCCTGCAGGTGGGAGTAGAAGAGCTGCCGTTAGGGGGAGTGAGCACGGCCGAGAGAGCGGAGCTGGAGGCTTCCGAGGCCGTGACCATCCCCCCAAGGGCCGAGGCGATAGTGCCGGCCCGGTGGGCAGCTCGCCCAACATGGCAGGAGTCCTGCGGCCTGGTCGAACCGGTGGCAGCGCAGTCCATACCGGGTTTAATCGTGGGCCGCACCCTTGTAAAAACGGACGGACCGGTAGTGGCCGTCCGAGTAGTAAATGTGAGTACAGAACCACGCACTATAGTAAGGGGCACGAGGGTAGCTGGCTGCACCCCAGTTGAGGAAGTCGCGACAGTGAGGGGCGAGAACGTCCAGCCGAGCCGACCCCGGGGGGAGCCTTCAATAACAAGTAGGAATTGGCCCGATCCCATTTGCGAGATGGTAAATCGTAGTAGCGTAGAGTTGGGAGGTACCCAGAGGGAGGCCTTACACAAACTGGTTGGGTCCCATTTGGACCTCTTCTCCCTGTCCACCGAGGATATTGGACGTACGGGCCTGGTGAAACATCAGATCCACACCGGTGAGGCCCGGCCTATTCGTCAGGCCGCCCGACGGCTCCCTTGGAGCAAGAGGGCGGAAGCTGACGAGCAGGTTGCAAAAATGCTCGACGCAGGTGTGATCGAGCCCTCGGGAAGTCCTTGGATGTCACCTGTTGTGCTGGTCAAAAAGAAGGATGGGACCACGCGGTTCTGCGTGGACTATCGCCAGCTAAACAACGTGACACTCAAGGACTCATATCCCCTGCCAAGGATTGATGACACCCTCGATGCCGTTGCGGGCTCAAATTGGTTCACAACTTTGGACCTCAAGAGTGGGTATTGGCAGGTGGAGATGGATAGGGCAGGGAAGGAGAAAACGGCATTTTCCACAGGTAAGGGACTGTATCAGTTTACTGTGATGCCGTTTGGTTTGTGTAACGCCCCCGCCACCTTTGAGAGATTGATGGAGCATGTACTAGGCGGCATGCCATGGCAATCATGCCTGGTGTACCTGGATGACGTCCTGGTACATGCCCAAACGTTCCCCCAGGCACTAGCTAATTTGGACCAGGTGTTCGGGTGCCTCAGACAGGCAGGGTTGAAGCTGAACCCGAGTAAGTGCACTTTGTTTGCAAGAGAGGTGGCCTATCTAGGTCACGTGATTGGCCGCGAGGGGGTAAAAACAGACCCAGACAAAATTAAAGCGGTAGAGGAGTGGCCCGCACCACGTACCATCAAAGAGGTGCGGGGATTTTTGGGACTCTGCTCCTACTACCGGCGCTTTGTGGCGAAATTTGCGGAGTTGGCCCGTCCCCTCCACCGGCTTACGGAGAAGGGGACGCGATTTAATTGGACACGGGAGTGCCACGAGGCCTTCCAAAAATTGAAGGGGTGTCTAACATCCGCACCCCTTCTAGCTTACCCCACTAGTGACGGGACATTTACCCTGGACACGGATGCGAGCCAGGAAGGATTGGGCGCAGTTTTGTCTCAGACACAGGAGGGCGTGGAGAGAGTGATTGGTTATTATAGTCGGGCCTTAAGTAGGCCCGAGAGAAATTATTGCGTCACTCGCAAAGAGTTATTGGCTATGCTGGCTGCCATGAACCATTTCCACCCGTACTTGTACGGGCGGAAATTTTTGGTTAGAACTGACCATTCCTCCTTGCAATGGCTCCTTCGGTTCAAGGAACCGGAGGGCCAAATTGCAAGGTGGTTGGAAAAGTTGCAGCAGTACGATTTTGATGTGGCCCATAGGGCCGGGAAGGCCCATGGTAATGCGGACGCACTCTCTCGGCGTCCTTGTCTGGGGGAAAACTGTAAATTTTGTGCGAGACACGAGGAGAGGGAGCAATTGGGCGATTCCGCCCCGATTCTCGTCGTCCGGGCAACCCGGGTGAGAGGGCCAATTTTGCCACTAACCGGGGACGAGGAATTTGGAGAGTTGGCTTGGAGCACGGCCCAGCAGGAGGATCCTGTTCTGGGGCCGGTGTTCCAATGGGTCAAATTGGGGCAAAGACCAAAGGGGGAAGAGGTCACCCCCCTCGGGGCACAAACAAAGGCATATTGGGCTCAGTGGCAGACCCTGGAATTGAAAGGCAACATCTTGTATCGCAAGTGGGTGGAGGTTCCCTCTGATCGAACTTCCTGGCTGGTGATAGTCCCTGACAAATTCAAGAACGTCATATTGCAACAGGTGCATGGTACCCGCTCCGGCGGCCATTTGGGCAGGACAAAGACAATATCTCGGGTCCGCCGGAGGTTCTATTGGGTGAATATGGGGCGCGACATACAGGACTGGTGTCGGAGATGCGACGCCTGTTCTGCCAAAAAGGGACCAGCACGGAGGATGAGGGCCCCCCTTCAATTACATCAGGTGGGGGCCCCCCTTGAGCGGGTGGCTATGGATATTCTAGGACCGCTGCCCCGCACCCGCCAAGGTAATAAGTATATCCTCGTTGTGATGGACTACTTCACCAAGTGGCCGGAGGCCTACGCCCTCCCCAACCAAGAAGCAGGGGTGGTAGCGCAGGCCTTCGTGGAAGGATTTGTGTGCCGGCATGGGATTCCACAGGAGTTGCACACCGACCAGGGACGAAATTTTGAGAGCAAATTACTAAAAGATGTGTGCAGTCTCCTGTCAATTCGAAAAACCAGGACAACGCCTTTAAGACCTCAATCTGACGGGATGGTGGAAAGATTCAACCGAACTTTAATCCAACAACTGGCACTGTTCACCACCACCCGTCAGGATGACTGGGACGAACATCTCCCTTACTTGCTCATGGCCTACCGAACCAGCCAGCACGGGGCCACCGCATGCAGTCCAGCGTTGCTTATGTATGGGCGGGAGTTACGGGCTCCCGCCGACTTGCTATGCGGTCCCGTGCCAGACACAGTGGTTAACCCGCCGAGGGAGGGGTACGCACGTCACCTAGAGGAAGGCATGGAGCTAGTCCATGCCTTCGCCCGCCGCCAACTCCATCTGGCGGGGGAAAAGATGAAGCGCAGGTACGACGACCGGAGCCAGGGGAGTCAATACGCTCCGGGGACGAAGATTTGGTTCTTTAATCCCCGGAGGCGGAAGGGAAGGTGCCCAAAACTCACCTCCCCCTGGCAAGGCCCAGGAGTCGTCCTGTCGCAAATCTGTGACGTGGTCTTTAAGATCAAAATGGGGCCACGAGCCCTCCCTCGGATCGTCCACGCCGACCGGATAAGACCTTACACCGGCGAGCAGGCGCCCCCGTGGATTGCCTCGGCTTTAGATGCCGAGGCGGGACCCAGTACCTCTGAATAAGGGGGGCTTATTAGTGCCAGAGGACTGGGGGATTGAGGAGCGATAGGCCCGGTGGGAGAGGGTGGCATCCCTGCCACCTTTCCCATAGGGGGGCAAAGGAGCACTAGATTATGGGGTGTATGGCAGTGGAAACTAGCCCGGGTGGGTTAGGATATGGTGTGTAGGGATCTAGCGAGGATTGACATTAGGTGACGTTAAGTTTAGTTAGTGACTGATACCTGTAGTGGGGACGCAGGTAGATTAGTGTGGATGATAATGACGAGGGAGCGCAATAGTTTAAAGGGACGACTGGGAAGCGCAAGTTTCAGAAGGGAGTAGTTAGCTGAGATGATGCTGTGTGTGTGAGGATTGAACAGGTGTGATTGCACAGGTGTGCAACTGGACAGGTGTGTGGAGTAGTGTATGAGTAGTGAGTGTTGTGGATCAGCGCGAATGCGCTTGGGGAGAGAAGGGTGCCGGTGGCACCAGGTGTGAGAGCACAGGTGTGCAGGTACAGGTGTGTGGAGAGAGTTGGAGTAAGTGGTACGGAGTGGTGTGCATGGTGCGAAGGTGTGGATGGGGGAAGAGTGGACCCCCATCACGGATACCCGGGGCGGGTAGTGTAAGTGTTAGGTAGAGGGTGCAGGTAAATTGTGGTTGGATATTGGCATCTGTGGTGCGGTTGCAGAATGGTGTTGTGAATGGGTGCATTAGTGTTGTGGAAATGGCTGGGCGTGTAGCCTGTTAGTGTGTGTAGTTGGTTGGGCACTCCACCACTGTGAGGATGTCGGCCAGGTGAGGCCGCAGGTGGGCTCTGGGAGCCGGTAGTTGTGAGTGGGTGCCTGAGGATCCCGGGTGTGGATCGGGCAGCCCAGTGCCAGAGAGGGCACGGAGTGGGGAGAGAGCCAGAGGGCCTTCCCCAGGTAGTTAGGTTAGGGTGAGGAGCAGGTAAGCTCGGAGGCAACTGCAGTGGTGGAGGTGTGCAGGTGGGTAGACCCGCTGGGAGAGGTACACGCCACAGCCCAGAAATTGTGCGAGGGCACCGGGAGATGAATCGGGGGAGTGAGACCCCAAATTGAAAAGCACCACAGTTTGGCCAATGGGAATTGGTTTTTAGAACCCATAGTGTAAGAGGGCCAATGGTTTGGCCGGAGAGAGACCCCGGGTAGTGTAAAGCTGTTAAAGTCATTTAGGAAATAGTTAGGATTGAAGAACCTGTCGCACCATACGCAGCCACTTGCCTGTGGTGATGATGATGACTCCACACCTGTGTTTTCTTTGTTTGTGTTGCAGAAATGAGAATTGCTGTTGGATTTGTGAGACGCATCACGACGTGGATGAGACATTGGGGTGATTCCATCTCTCCCTCCCTAGGAGGGACTGATGATGAATTGAAAATGGCAAATTTTGATGAGAGTTGAAAATGGCAAATTTGATTGGTTAGGAGGGAGAGAAGACGAATTTGGTATATGGGAGGAACGGGGAAGACAGTAGGGATGTTTGTGGATTTGTAAAGTAGATGTTTATGGGTAGTGTTGTGTTTTGTTGATACAGTAAGGGGTAAGGGAGGGGCCATGTAGGTTACCTGGTGGGGGGGGCGTACGGTAGGAACGTACCTGTCTCACCTGGTTCCCATGTGCCCCCAGTGTGCATCACCTTGCATTGCGTGCACTTTTGCGCCCTTACCACCTTGCTCACTTGTCTTGTTTTTGTCTCCCACCTCCGAGGATCTGGCTTTGGGGTAGAGAGAGAGGAGAGAGAGGTGCTGGCGACGCAGTTGTGGGCCTGCACTTTCGCTGCTTGCTGCCGGGATCGATACACCATATGGACCGCAATGTTTGTGGCCACCCACGATGGACCGCAGTTCGTTTGCGGCCAAGCACCACCCGGGGATGGACCTATGGGTCAACGTGGCACCTATGCCATACAGGTGAACCACTTTTAAGTAACACCAAGTGCACCACAAGAAGAGCAAGAGACACCTGCAGGGTTAGGGGTTGTCGCATTTATTTTTAATCATTGAACAATGGTGACTGCACCGATTGGTGGTGGGGTGGTGCTTTTGATGCTCGGGAAGGGTGCTCTGCACGTTATTAAAGGCCGTCGGCCACAGAGCACTCGTGGGTTGGTGTATCGATGTTGGCAAGCGCGCTCTCTCTATGCATAACATCTGCATGTGTTCCTCCAAAAACAGGTCCTGGATCGTAGTGTAAATAGCAGCGTAGTCTTGTAAATAATGCTCCCTACCGGCTGTATGTTTAGTTTGAGAATTCTTTCCGGATTCGGTTATCCTGTGGGTGTGTTTCTGTGAGGAGAAGGGTGCAACGTCGCAGGGGGACATATTTACTCATTTGTGAATATCTGTAAAACTGTCGCACTCAGGGTAGAGTTAATAGTAGAGGGAACTACATTGCGTGCCACACTAAAGTAGGTAAAAATTTATCGGGTCGGGACGCCCCGAGGGTAGAGAAGGGTGCAATGTTGCGAATATGGAATTTGGCCTCCATATCCGCTTGTAAATATTCCCCTATTTTCTCCGATACTCCCCAACTCTCCCTTACCCCATTCCCTAGTCCCATTGTCTGTAAACAACACCCATTAGAGCCGATCTTCCCCTTCATCCCCCCATTAAATGTCGTGCCCAGGTCCCCGCACCACACGTAGACAATTATAGGACATCTTGCTAGTTATTCTTAATCTATGTCAGTTAAGGACTTGTTTCCATTAATTATGACTCTTCGTTGCACCAGAATGTGATTATATGGCACCTGTTAGGAAGTTTAGGACCTCCCCATACCTCTCCGCATCTCTTCCCCATGAAGAAGCGCCAACTACAACAACAACAACAAAAGAGGGGGGCGGCGCGGTGACGGCATGGGGAGTGGGCGTCCTCCTTCCGGCTCGGTTAGCCGCCATTGACCACGCGCTCCACGGGGTTACCACGAAGGGGCTCCCTGTCGGCCCCTCGTCAAGGGCGGAGCCGGTAACCCCCGCACCCAATGAGAAGCCATGGGCCGATGCCATCTGGGGCGGCGCTAACGAGCCGAGGGCGTGTCACTCCCCGCCGGATATACGCG
Organism: Myxine glutinosa; assembly: GCF_964187855.1. Taxonomy (NCBI): domain Eukaryota; kingdom Metazoa; phylum Chordata; class Myxini; order Myxiniformes; family Myxinidae; genus Myxine; species Myxine glutinosa. The sequence continues at coordinate 26,029,402 of NC_136268.1, read as the reverse complement.
GCCCCGCGCCGGACGTGACGTCAGATGCGCCCCGAGCTTGGAAGGACAAGACGCCACCCTCCCGAGCGCTGAGCGACCTCCCCGGCATCTCCACCAAAGTCGCGACCCACGAGCGCTGAGCGACCTCCCCGCATCTGCTGGACACCACCGTACGTGATTCTGTCCCTGAGCCAGGTGCACCTGAGCCATCGACTGCCGCTTTCCTTGCCATCAAATCCCGTGTGAGTCAGCGTTGTCCCGTTTATCTGTGGTCTGTCTAGGGTTAATATAAGAGTGTGTCTAAGTGCCTGTCTTCCTATGCTGTCCCTCTTGTAGTTGTAATCTAACCTTTTTCCGTACGAATATACTTGAGAACTGAACCCCTGGTGTCGTATTGTGTCATTATAACCCAGCCGGGTGTCTTCTTTTTCTTATTGAGCCAGCATAGCGCGATTAGTCAACCCCGGGTGCAATCGGGGTAACTTGTACGGATACGGCGGCCATCCCGCTCGGCCCACCATACCATCAAAGTCGTATCTGTAACAATATATAGCAGGATATCTCAAAAAGTTATGGACGGATTTGGAGGAAGCTTGGTGGACAGATTGGGTGTGTGACGAGGACGAATCGATTAGATTCTGGTGGAGATCTGAATATGGATTCGGATCCGAGAATTATTTAATTTTTGAAGTGATTTTTCACCATTCAGAGATGGGGCCAAAACGATATATAACATTATATTTATAAAATTTGTGGACGAGTTATGACTACACTTGGTGGATGAGTTGGTTAGGTGACAAGATCGTCTATTAGATTTTGGTTCAGGTCCGAATCCAGATCCGCCCTATCAATGGGATTCAAAACAAACTTGTGAGCCTGGCGGAGGTATGCGCACTACCGAGTGCCCTTCTAGTTCGCTTCTTGTTTTCCTGAAGTCCGTTCTCATTTAAACAGCATTTTGCCAAAAATGTTTTTGTTACCTTTTTCTGAAAACTGGATTCTTGTAAAGAACTTGAACATTTTGTCTCCTCATCCAGGTCTCAACATGTCTGACTCAAAAACCTTTGATGAGAAGGAGAAAGACACTTGTGGAATGGTTTGCCTCAAATACCTGCTCTGTGTCTTCAACTTCGTCTTCCTTGTAAGTCCTGTTGATGTCGAGTGCTCCTGGAGTGTGGTAGAAGTCCATTTTTCAAGTTTGTGTATTTTGTGTTTATATCTGAACATGTCTCTTCATTTCAGGATGAAATGTTCAAATGGGAAATTCCACAAAACCATGGACTTTGAAAACTTGAAATATGATATTTTACGAAATTACTTTTTATTATTATTGCAAGTACCCTAAAGTACCTTGAAAAAAACATTAGATTACCACTCCTATTGGAAGTTTTTGAGAAATTGGGATTTCTAAGTGAAAAGATGTTTTGACTGAAAACAACTCTCAAAAATTGACAAAGTTTAGTCCTGTCCTGTTAATCATTAAATAAGCAATACTTCACTCTAATATGTATTTTGAGAGTTTTTGTTACTTTAACACGCCGAAACAAATAGTACTTTAGTGGTACTTGGTTATGTTGAACATCTGATGGTATGCTCTCATTCTCATACCTGTTAAGAGTAATGTAACAGGAGTAACCAAAAAGTACATCAATTTTCTCAGACCATGTTTTCTTTTTACCTGCAAGACCTGCAAGGTCTACAAGAGCCTTGAATTGTTATTGTTGGTCAATTTTTTTAATGTCCACCCATTGGTCGGACAGCTGCCGGACCACACCCATGTCTGTTGCTTGACGCCACCCACCATATCACCGACACAAATATGGCCGCCATCTTGGTTTTCTGGTGGGCCTAACACATTAGGCCTGTAGCACTCTGCTGATTATACACTTCCTGGGTTTGTTGCATCAGATTTCCATTGGCTTTGCCTGGGTCGATTGGTATTCCCTGAAAAATCGAATCGTATGTCAAATAATAGTAAAGTTTAATCAAGCCCATCTGAATGCACGGTAATCAAGTGCTGCGTTATGTAAATTACTAAACAAAAAAGCGTGACATAATTTTTGAATGGCCCCATATTTGGGTTAAGCAATCCGTGACCGTGTGACAAATCGGCTCATTCTGATATAACCGTGAGGAGGGTGACTGACGTAGATAAGAGTACAGTTAATTTTTTAATAGCGCATTAAATGTGTTTCCCAGATTACCCGATTACCCAGATTACCAGCCTGTGACCGGATTTTTGGTGCAGGTTGTGCCAAAAAGGCATGTGAAATTAAAAGCATGAGGCCAAAGTTTCTGTGGTTTGATGACACAACAATTGAACTATTTTGCTTGAATGCAAAGCGCTAAGTCTGATGGAAACCGAGCCAGCTCATCACCCATCTAACAACATCCCTATTGTGAAGCATGGTGGTGGCAGCATCATGCTATGGGGATGCTTTTCAGCAGCAGGTACTGAGAAAAAAAATAATCCAAAATACAAATGGAGCTAAATACAGGCAAATCCTTGAGGAGAATCTGCTTCAAAGTGCAAAAGACCTTGGACTGCAGCGAAGATTTTCATTCCAACAGGACAATGACCCCAAGCACTCTGCAAAAGCAACACAGGAATGGCTTCAGAACAACAAACAACAACAACATGCATTTTAAGGCCATTTTCCCTGCTACAGCGGGGGTTAGCCTTGCGGTCCCCATGACAATCTTCTCCATTTTGCCCTATTTTCTGCATCTCTCCTTGTTAACCCCCTTGCCCGCATTTCTTCTTCCACGATCTTTAACCAAGTCTTTCTCGGTCTTCCCCGTCCTCTACTTCCTTCTACATTCATTTCCATCACTCTTCTCAACCAGTCACTTTCATCCTTCCTCAACACATGACCAAACCATCTCAACCTGTTCCTCTTCACAGCATCAATCACAGGCTCTATTCCCATCATCTTTCGCAATTCATCATTTGTCTTCCTCTCTCTCAACGATACGCCGCACATCCACCGAACCATTCGCATTTCCACCCTTTCCAGCCTTCGTTGCTGCTCTACATTCATGACCCATGTCTCGCTCCCATAAATCATAACAGTTCTCACACATGCAGCATACACCTTTCCCTTCAGCTTCAACGACACTCCCCTCCTCATCATCACGCCACTCAGTTCCCGAAACTTCTTCCATGCACATCTCACTCCAGCAACCGTTGCCGTGTCTGATCCACCTTCTCCATTCAGTATGTCTCCGAGGTAGCAAAATGTTTTCACACCTTCCAGCTTCACGCCGTCTCCAAGATCCAACTCAACATTTTCTCCATCTGCAGCTCCCTCTGTGCACACCTTACATTTGAATGTAGCTGCCACACTGGTTAATGACCCTCTCAGACCACTACTTTTTTGATGAACCCAATCAGCGCACATTGTGCATTGAATGGAGTTCACTCCGACACCCTTCCTGCACACAGCACATGGCCACTTCCCAGTTCTTTCCACCTCACCACATGCTTTACCACTTGCCATCACCTTCGTCTTTCCTATATTCACCTTCAGACCTTTTGTCTCCATACATTCCTTCCACTTGTTCATCTTTTCCTTCAGTCCATCCATACTTTCCGCAATCAACACCAGATCATCTGCATGCAACAACTCCCACAGTAAACCCTCCTTTACGTTCTGAGCCAGCACCTCCATCACAGCTTCAAATAATAGTGGACTTAGTACCGACCCCTGATGCACTCCCACCTTCACCTCAAACTCACCACTGTTCCCGTCCTTCGTCCTTACAGCTGTGCACGCTCTTTTGTACATTGCCATCACTACTCTGATCAACCATTCCTCCACTCCTAACTTCCTCAATGCCCATGTCAATACTTTGCGTGGAACCCTATCGAATGCTTTCTCCAGATCAGCAAACCCAAGAAACAACTTCTTCCTCTTCTCCATGTACTTCTCCTGCAACTGCCTCACAATAAAGAGCGCGTCTGTCGTTCCTCTTCCTGGCATAAATCCAAACTGCATTTCGTCGATCTTCATCTTCTTCCTTATCCTCCTCTCCAACACCCATTCCAATACCTTCATTCCATGCTCCAATAACTTTATCGCTCGGTACGAGCCACACTCCAGAGGGTCACCTTTCCCCTTGTATAGAGGGACGAGGGTACTCAGTTCCCAAGCCACCGGAATGCGGCCTTCTTTCACCACCAGATTACAGATCTCTGTCATTCTCTTCACACCCCAACTTCCTGCTGCCTTCAACATATCTCTCACAACTCCCGTCGGCCCTCCCGCTTTTCTACTCTTCTTTGCTTTTATCGCTTCCTCAACTTCCTCCTCAGTTATCTTCTCTGCCGGTCCTAAAACTGGGTTACTCTCTATGTTGCCATCCCATTCATTCTCTGTATTGAACAGCTTTTCCATATATATTTTCCATCTTCCTTTAATTCCATCTGGGTCCACAACGATTTGTCCCACTTCATCCTTCAAGCAACTCACCCCCATCACATCACACCTCTTTCGCTATCTGCTTTACAATCCTGAATACCGCTCTCTGACCCTCTTCCGAATCCAAGCGTTCTCCGAACATTTTCCTACATGCCTCCTGCGCCTTTGCTACCTCTTTCTTTGCAGCCTTCTTGGCTGCCTTGTAACTTTTATGCTCTGCTTTTTCTGCCTCCGTACCCTTCGCCTTCTGCCACTCCTTGAACTTCTTCCTCTTCTCGTCAATCCTTTTTCCAACTTCGTCATCCCACCACCATGTTTCCGAGTGCCTCGGTGGTCCTTTTGTCCATCCACATACCTCACCAATGGCTCCCAACAGACTATCTTTCATTGACATCCAACCACGTTCAAGCTCAACCACATCATCCTCTACCCAACTCAGCCTCTCTTTTAATGCCTCCCTCACTGTCACCTCTTTCAACCTCCACACCTTCATTCTCGGTTGGTACTTCACCCGCCGAGCTCTCCTCGCACCTTTCACCCTTATGTCGCAGACAACCAAGTGGTGCTGTGAAACAGTCTCCTCACCCGGGATCACCTTTGTGGCCCGGAGGTGCCCCCTATCTCGCCTACGCACCATCAGGTAGTCAACGGTTGTTGTCGACCCACCTGACGTGTGTGTAACAAGCTTATTATCCCCTTTCTGAAACTGAGTATTACAAATCAACAAATCAGCTCCATCAGCAAACTCCAAAATCCTTTCACCTTCTCCATTTCTCACACCATATCCGTAACCCCCATGAACTCCCTCAAAACCATCTTTACTCCTTCCCACATGTCCATTTCGGTCTCCTCCTACCACAACAACATCCTCATCTTTCACGTTTTCCATCAGCTTCTCTATCGCACACCAGAACTTGTCCTTCTCTTCATCGCTCCGACCAACCTGCGGAGCATATCCCGAGATGACGTTCACCAAGAGCTTTCCAATCATCATTTTCACCATCATCAACCTATCACTTACTCTCGTCACACTCACCACACTGTCTACAAACTCCTCAGAAAACAGGACACCAACACCATTCACGCCCTCCGGGCACCCTTGCCACACAAACTTGTATTTCTGTCCCTGCCTACCCTTCACCATTCTCACACCACTTCCCTTCCATCTCGTCTCTTGCACACAACATATGTCCACTCTTCTTCTGACCAATATTTCCACCACTTCTCCTGATCTCCCTGTCATTGTCCCTACATTCCATGTCCCAAACCTCAGAAACCGATCTCCACTTCGGGCTGCACCCTGCCCATATGTAGTTGTAATTGTCATGGTTCTCTTTTTGAGGCAGTTTTTTTATGACCGGATGCCCTTCCTGACGCCAACCCTCTTAGTCGCCTCTTACGACACGCAGGGATATGGTGTACCTATTTTAACCAGGGTACACACCGGGATAAAGTTTTGAATAAAACCAAACGGGTTTAATCCCGAACAAATAAACGGAGAATGAAATCAATAATAACTCTATACAATAAAGTAAAATAATCCGATAAAAACTGAGGCGCCAAGTCACAAGCACAGACGGGGCGAGGGACACAAAATGGCGACTTATCTCTGCTCTTTCAGATGACACAAGCTTCCCAAGAGAAACCAGCACCCAAAGCATTTTGAACAAAACCTGGTGTACATGTTGCATTCAGTGCCGTAAGCTTGCTTTGATAGAACTGATATTTTTGGTGACGCATTTTTGTGAGCTCAATGAACTCAACGAAAATGGAATTATGCACAAAAATTAACAGGTTTATTTCCACGGATGCCGATAATACAAAATAAAACGCGCCGGTCTAATCCCTCTAACTGGAGCGCTCCTATTACAGACACACACACATACAGATGGGGAGGATATATCTTCACAAGAACGCTTCAGGCTTCAGAACAAGAACGTGAAAGACCTTGAGTTTGTTTAGCCAAAGTCCAGACTTTAATCCCATTGAGAATCTATGGGAAGACTTGAAGATTGCTGGTCACTGACGCTCCATATCCAACTTGACAAACCTTGAGCAAATCTGTAAGGAAGAATGAGAGAAACTCCCCAAATCCAGACGTACAGAGCTGATACAGACATAACCAATAAGACTTGAAGCTGTAATCGCTGCCAAAGGCACTTCTACGGGGTATTGACTCAGGGGGTTGAATACTTATGCAATTTAGATATTTCTGTATTTCATTAGCTCACCGAGAACGTAGTTCTGGGGTCTTGTGGGATGGCACGTCATCAGTCCGTAAACACTTGTAACTTTTCCGAAACTGCTAATGGGATTGTGACCAAACTTGGCACAAATTAGATTTGGTATGTTGCAACTCAAGTTTGTTCATGGCATTAAAAATCAGGGTGTCACGGAGTCTACTGGGGGTCAAAGTGGATCCAAGTTTGGCCCCCCCACCCCCCAAAAAAGGTATTTGCTTTCTTATCAGAAACAACACACGCAATTTCGATGAAACGTGACCACAACGTTCCATTCATCACCCGTGATGTCTCGACGCTTCTTCACGGCATTAAAAACATCAGGTCCTAAGGGTGTCTGGTCTACGGGAGGGGCTGGGGGGGGGGGGCGGGTTACGGGGGTTGCTCCCCCATAATAGGTATTTTTTTGTTTGTTTGTTTAAAATCTTATGATTATGTTGGTATGTTTCTACATGCTGCCATGTCTCCTAAAAACCATTGAAATTGGTTTAAAATACCATAATACTGTTTAAAATACCTTTCGTCAGTGTAGTATCCTGCTTTGTTCTACCACGTGAGCGCCCAGGGGTATTGCCCCTATTTTTTGAATTATTTTGTAAAAATGTCTGAAAAAAAATTCCACTTTGACATTATAGGGTATTATGTGTGGATCAATGACAAAAAAATCTCAATTAAACTCCAGGTGTAACACAACAAAATGTGAAAATAATCAAGGTGCGAATACTTTCTGAAGGCACTATTTACCCTGCATTCGCAGTCCACATTGCTGGAAAAGTCGGATGGATGTAAAAATCGTTTTGTTCCGGCGAATTCAACTCGAACACCAGGCATTGAAGGGGAGCTCGCAAATCGTAAAAAATGCAGATCAGCTTTTACAATCGATTTACTTCAACCATTATGGATTATAATCATAGAAAACTCCACTGGCCAATCAGTCTTGAACATGCCTTTGGATATCTGCCGTGGATAGGAACATGCCTATTCTCACATCGTGTGGCATGGTGCTTTCTGACTGATATAAAAATGGCTGCCATTAGCACAGGACTGAGCTCTCCTCAGGTATCTACCATCTCGCTTTATGAAGAAACCCTTAGCAAGATGTGAGACTAGGAGGGCCTCTTCAAAATGAAGTTGCATTGCCCTGGCCTCTGGTAAGCACCAATCAGCAGAATCTAGTTTTGAGTTGGGAAATTCACCGAGGGAATGGTCTCGTCCAGCTCAAACCCACTTTACCTGGTCGGCTGGTAATGCTTAATAATTCCTGAATCCCTGGACAGTTTTCAATTCCTGAACAATGAAGGAGAAATTATCTGGGAATTTAACGTGATTTGTTTATTTAAAGTAGCTCTAAGCAATGTCTGTTGTGAAGTACCTTGCGTTTTGTGGTTGCCCGTGCTGCAGTTGACTGGCTGTGGCGTTCTTGTGGTTGGAATCTGGATCCTTGTCCAGAAAGCAGACTACCTTAGCCTATTAGCTTCAAGCACGTTTGCTGCCACTGCCATCATCCTAATCATCACTGGTGTTGTTGTCATGGCAACAGCGATTATTGGATGCGTCTCTGTGTACAAAGAGCTCAAAGAACTTCTGAGACTGGTGAGTTTTTTTTTTGATTGGTGTTCCATCTATCCCAGTTCCATTCTGACAGTTCTGCATGGATTATTTTGATAACAGAATGGATGGTATTGTTGAGGGGAATAGTAAACAAATGAAGAATTTGAAGAGTTATTGATGTGGGAGAATTGTGGGAGAAGCCTGGTGTTGGCTTAGCGATTAGGGTGCCGGCTTGGGATCCCAGGATCCTGGGTTCGAATCCCGGTCAATTGCTAAATTAACACCAGGAGGGTTGACTCAGCCTGTCATCCTTCCGAGGTCGGCAAATTGAGTACCAGCTTGCTGGGATGAATGATCCCGGTGTGTACCCCGGTTTACAATAAGTACACCGTATCCCTGCGCAATGCGCATCGAAGAGCGTGACCAAGGGTTGGCGCCAGGAAGGGCATCCGGCCATAAAAACATTGCCTCAAACAGGGAACCATGATTGTCATGGGGCCCGCAAGGCTAACCCCTGCTCTGGCGGGGAAAATGGCCTTAAAACGATCATTCATTCATTCATTCATTGATGTGGGAGAATAAACTGAAAAAACTTGCAGGAATTGAAGGGAAGCAAAAAAATCTGGATAAAGTTTCTCCCAAAAGACATGAAAACACCTGTCTTTTATTTAATTTTTTTAAATGTTTTGCACATATACCCAAACCATGCTCCCCTTCCACATCTGCACCAAAATATACATCAACCACCCATCCTGAAACTTCATGCTACTCCCTCTTTTTCGATGAAATGTTCAAAAACCCAAGGTTTTTGTTTCTGCCAGACTTTGCCATTAACATTCCACACGAGGTACATTAACTAACTCAAGAGCTCATAGAACACCTTACCCCATGCAGTCTTGAGGCGGGGGCTGCAGTGGCAAATTTAGTTTGTCATGATGATGTAAAATGCCTTAACGTTTGGTCCAAGTACTGCTAAACAGAAGTGTTTGGAAAGTGTCAAGAAGGTCATGTTTGTGCTGCAGTGCTCAAGTATATTAATTCATTTAAAATAAAATGAGGATTTTAAAGGTAGTAGAATTTTTTTTTCCGGAAGTTACCGCCATTGATGCCGCATCTTTTACACCACTTTATTTAACACGTTACATTAGTTCTTCGTGCCTGGTGTTTGTGTTCTTTGTGACATCCTTAAAAACAGTACGTTTCCTGTTTGGAATGATTTTGAATTTTGTTTGACTGCCAGACAGAGTAAAAGCATTATCTCACTCCTCTCGGTAGTGTAGTGGTATTATCATTATCATTAATTATGAACTTGGTCTGAAGGTCGAAACGTTGGGTCGAAGAACATAACTGCCCAACTGATAAAAAAATATATATAACCACCTTTAGAGGCCATTTTTCCCCGCAAGCGGGGGTTGGCCTTTTTCGGGAACCATGGTTGTTGTTGTTTTTTGGTCCCCTTTTTGAAGCAATGTTTTACGGCCGGATGCCCTTCCTGACGCCAACCCTTTTTGCCGCCTTTAACGACAAACAGGGAATTACCAGTGAACTGGTACTCAATTTGCCGACCTCGAAAGGATGACAGGCTGAGTCAACCCCCCTGGCGTTAATTCAGCGATCGACCGGGATTCGAACCCAGGATCCTAGGATCCTAATCCGGCACCCTAGCCGCTAGCCCAACACCAGGGTTTTGCCCAACTGCCCAACTGATGGTGCAGTTAATTTGATGCCCATCTTGAGAGGGTTTAGCAATAGGCCTGTTGTAAAAATAATTAATTCTTTTTCTTTCCCTCTTCTCTGTTTTTAGTACTTCGTGTTGCTGCTCATAATATTTCTGCTGGTAATCATCGCGGGTGTCCTAGCATTCATCTACCAACAGCAGGTAGGTCTCGAGCGTCGTGCTCTAGGTTCCTCTCGCGCTCCATGTTGTAGTGTGATTAGTCGTGTTGGGGAAATGTTTTTGGTTCACTAAGAAGGCGCACAAAAACACAGCTTGCTGCTCTAACTTAGTAATGTTGTTGATCCCAACCACACTTTAACCACCAAATCTAACAGTGTGTACAGAAAGTCCTGTTGGACCTTGGGTATGGTGTCAGGTACCACTGACGTGAAGACCTTTAGTTTGGGCAATGGCATGGGGAGATATATAAAATAAATAACCACCTTTAGAGGCCATTTTTCCCCGCAAGCGGGGTTTGGCCTTTTTCGGGAACCGTGGTTGTTGTTGTTTTTCGGTCCCCTTTTTGAAGCGATGTTTTACGGCCGGATGCCCTTCCTGACGCCAACCCTTTTTGCCGCCTTTAACGACAAACAGGGAATTACCAGTGAACTGGTACTCAATTAGCCGACCTCGGAAGGATGACAGGCTGAGTCAACCCCCCTGGCGTTAATTCAGCGATTGACCGGGATTCGAACCCAGGATCCTAGGATCCTAAGCCGGTACCCTAGCCGCTAGCCCAACACCAGGGCCCTAGGGAGATGGCTAGCCCAACACCAGGGAGATGCATTGCTATATTACGTCACGTGTTTTGGCACTTCCTTTGTAACCGACATCCTGATTTGATCGTGGAAAGAACCGTTTTTTAAAACTATTTCTCTTCATAAAAATGTATTTTTGAATCGTTCACAATAACCAATGTAAAAAAGCTACTGCTACAGTTTAGATGAAGCACCACTAAATGTCTGCTGTGTGTTTTGTAAGGGTTTACTTGAGGGGTTGAAGAAGTAAGGAACTTCCTGATTCTTTTTTTTTTTTTTTTTTTTTTTTTTTGGTGTACATAGTCGAGGCTTGTGGAAGAGCCAGTACTCGTGCAATGAACGGATCAGGATACAACAGGACGAAAGGAACAATGGGGGGGGGGAGGGGACACCAACAGCAGAGCCGAAGACCAAGACAGAGACAGGTGGACAAGTGGTGTGGGGAGGAATGGGGGCAGGAGAGGATGCATGATGCATGGGGTGGACAAGATAGACACAGAAGGAAAGTCTCGAGGGAGAACTGGAAATTTGGAAGGAGGAGGGATTGGGGTGGCATGGGGGTAGAAAAGACGGTGGTTTTGGATTGGAGATGATCTGAGATAGTGGTGAACACCTGTCTTGAAAAGTAATGTGGAAGTTGGTTCCACAGGTGGGGAAAAAGAGGAATAAGTGTTTATAGATTAACCTGAAAATGAAGTTTGTTTCATCTCCGAGATCAAACCTGTTTTGTTTTTTCTTTTTTTGTTCTCTTGCAGCTGAGTGATGAACTGAAATGGCATCTCAATTATACCATGGTGGAAAATTACAATCAGCCAGGCCAGGAGAGCGTCACACAGTCTGTGGACAAACTCCAGCAAGAGGTGATTTTGGTGTTGGACTCGGGTCATTGGGTCTTTGTTCAGGTGGGGAGGAGAGGAAGGATTAGAGTGGGGAAATGCTGCATGTAGTAGTGGTGGGACTGATAGTGTACGGGGCAGAGTGTCTGTGCATTTATGGAGAAGAGGGGATGATAAATACGGAAGATGTTGAGTTGTTGGACAATGCAGAATGTTCATCAATTTGATTTGCACCTTTTCCAGTTCAAATGCTGTGGCAGTATCAACTACAAGGACTGGCAGGGCAGTCGATATATCCACTCGAGCAGTGCAGAAGGACGTACAGTCCCCGACAGTTGTTGCAAAAGCATAACAGAAACGTGTGGGAATCGTATACATCCCTCAAACATCTACAACGAGGAGGTATCAGTAAATGAATGCAATTAGAGACCTCATGGATAAAGTCCTGCCATTCCTAGTTTGCATCTTTCCTATTTCTCTTTCTGCCTTATGTGTTCTTAAACCCCAAATAGCAGCAACCACAATCGGATGTCGAGATAGCTTCTGTCATCCTTACCCTCGTGTCTGTCTCTTTTTTTTCCCCATCTCCCATCTGTGCGATTCCTAACTTGTCCCTGTTGTCCTTTCATCACACCTCAACATGAATTGCACTCTTGAAATGGCTGCTCTGAATGTTATATGTGAAGCCTCTCACACAGGTGGTTACAAATGTTGTAGTCGTGTGTGCTACCTAGCGCTGCGAGAGCGCATACCCGGGTTGGGGCCAGAGGGCTCCCTATAAAAGGTAGGGACGATCGCACCTCTGTGTCACACAGCCGGAACCCCAGAGAGTGGACACCCAGTCATTGAATACGCACCCGGGGTGCCAAAGTGTATTGGTCAGTCAGCGAGGGCAAGACCTGATCATGAAAGAGGGGTCCGAAGCCATGTCTGCTTCATGTATACCGGCATTTCAGGAGAGCGACACACTTGCGTCCATTTTCTTTCACGTCTTGTGTTCCTGATTGTGTCTGATCATGTTATGATGAGCAGAAAGATAATGGGGATTGTTACCGTCATGCTTCTTCAGTTGTCTTCGGTTGTCTATTCTTCTCTTCCCTCTTCACTTCCCGTATCCGCATTGCATTACTTTTTTAACCTGTTTGCTGTGTATTTTGAGCTGCGATCTCTCCCTCCGGCGTAATCAAATTCTATCCCTCGTAAAACCCTATGCGTGCTGAAACTGCTACGCGGACAAAATAATGAGCCATAACCGCACGGCACATTAGCTCCCCGTGCACTATTGCATGATTCTTGGAAGTATTACGAAGGCAATTTATGTTCTACCATGTTCAAATTTCTCATTCAGTTTTAATAAAGGTTTAAAGGCCTATAGATTAAAAATAAAATCTGGGTTTTCCGCCATTTTCCCCAGTGTCTATTGCACCACCTTATGGTGGTAGCTGGTATTACAACTTATCACCTTTTATATAAAAGTGTTAAAAACAACTTGATAGTATGCATTACCATGATGTTGAAATCTGAGAATAATTCAAAACTTTCAAAATGTTCAGTTTTGCTCATTTTAAGCGGAAGTTCAAACATTATTAAGCATCCAACAATGAGCTTGACAGTGAAGCAGAGGTAATTGTTGTTCACGCCATATATAAGCAGCACGGATGGTTGACGAAGGTGATGTTATCTAACTTCCAAGCAGATGGAAGACAACTTTGGGCAAATTGTAGAGTGAATAGAGCAGAATGTTTGTGAAGAACAAAATGATGTTTCATTAAAATCAGTCGGCAAAGCGACGTGTACTTTTGTTAGTATGTAGTTTATATGTATGTATTCACAAGGCTTGTGCCATTGGACTATTGCTTGGGTGTCTGTGCCAGGGTGAGCGAGATGGTTACTCACCCTTGCATTCTCATGTGGTGTTTGTGAAGGGACAAATGGCCTCTTCCTGTGTTCAAAGTTCCTTTTATTTCCTTGTATCATGTTATGCTCCTACGCCTGCTCAGGGTGGTTGCATCACCAAGTTGGAACGCTTCGTGTCAGACCACCTTTTCATCATTGGCGTCGTTGGCATTGGTGTGGCATTGCTGCAGGTATTTCACTTTTTGTGGGCCTTCTTTTGCTTACATTCTTCTATTTTTTCCCCCTCATTTTGTGCAAGAGTGGAAAAGTAAGTCGATGCTGTTAGAAGGTTTTGTACAAGTTTACGTGAGATACTAAAATTAACAAGATGTAAATATTGAAGTGGTGTATCTCCTCGCCCCAACTCAATTATTAGCCCCTGTTGGATTTGGTCTTGTCCGTTCGTCCGTAACTATATCTCGGAGATATAAGGATATCTGTTGTTCATCATACCTGGCACAAAGGCAACACATGACGGTATGCATATGCACATCATTTTGTTTCGTGATGCGATCAAAGATTGCTGACTGGCGGCCATTTTAGTTGTAAAAAAAAACAACAACCGATGTTGAACAACACGTCCTCAACCATTTTTTCTTGGACATGCATTTACCGATGTTGTTCCAACTTGGCACACATATAATGAATTATGGCTTACATATGCACGTAATTTTTTTTCCGAGATCAGATCCAATATGGCCGACTGGTGGCCATTTTGTTACTTAAACGTGTCCCCAACCATTTATTGAACATGCATAGTCCGATTTTGTTCCAACTTGGCAAAAGCACAGCACATGACGACGTATACGTTCACTTCACTTTATTTTGCGATTGATCAAAGATGGCTGACTGGTAGACTGGCAGCCATTTTAGTTGTAAAAAAAAAAACCCCCAATATTGACCAAGTCCTCAACCATTTTTCTCAGACATGCATCTGCCGATGTTGTTCAAACTTGACACACAGGTAATGCATGATGGGTGATATATGTATGTCATTTACTTTTTCGAGATCAGATCCAAGATGGCCGACTGGCAGCCATTTTGTTACTTAAACGTGTCCCCATCCATTTCTCGGACATGCATTTATCTATTTTCTTCAAACTTGGCACCAAGACGATACATGAGTATACATATGCAGAAGATTGTTTTTTTTCATCCGATGAAAGATGGCCGACTGACGGCCTTTAACTCCATTCAGCCCAATTACTAAAACGACGGTGGGGGCGATGACATTTTATGTCTTTTTCTTCTTGTTCGTTCTATATTTGCCCAGATGGAATGCAAAACAGGTAAATTTTTGTTTGTTTTTCCACAACCGCTTGAGTGATTTGACGAGACAGTTTCAACCTAGGAGCACCGACGCATGGATAATTTTTTTTGACGTACATAGTTGTATGATTATTGGATGGAAAATGCGGCCAGCATTCAAAAATGTTTGTTTCCTGCAGGCATTGGTTGCAGGGTGTTTCACATATCGGGAATAAACAGCCTCGACCTTGGCTGAATTAGTGATACTCTTAACTAGTGATGAACCTCTGACCTTTCCTCTTTTTTTACAAAAGTGTTAAAAAAGATTCCAGATGACTGTGACTGTGATATCTTGCCACCATTCCTTACCTCACTTCATTTCCTTTGTCTCCCCAGGTTATGGGTATGATATTTACCTGCTGCTTGTACCGCAGCATCAAGTCCGAACCGTACTGATTTGGCTATGTGCCCGGCCCGTGCCTCATTTGTCGTGCCATGGCGGGCCCGTCTGGTCTTCATGCGGACTAGAGGGTAGAGTCGGTGCACCCCGTTTGAACGAGATCCACGTTTTCTTTGTTTTTTGGAGAGAGCAACATCATTGTGTACACTGGATCAAAGTTACAATACCTGACCTTGCACAACTTGCAATACTGTATATTATTATCTCTGTTGCATCGTATTACCTTTACGTATATTAGTTAGCCTGAAGTATTAATCAAAATAGGTCGTCCGTGTCGCTGTCACTACAATTTCTCGTTTTATTCTTGCTCTCACAGCAGTTACTGCCATAAAATTTATCATCCACAGTTGTACTGCTACGGTAAATCCTCTATCTGTCAACCTGTGTTACAATTGCGGCACCTTTTCCTATTCACCGTTTTTATTTGGTGGCTTTTCCTGCTTTTGGGATTCGTCTTTGAAACCCAAAGTTAAGGTCAACTCAATTTTGGGCTACATGAGCTGTTACTGGAATTCCGTCATTCTGATAAAACGCTGTGCTTTAATCAATATTCTTTTTAATTTGTTACTTTGACCAATTCAAAGTTCGTTGCAAAGTTCCATAACGGTTATTTCATTCTGACTTCAAAATGCCCACTTGGGACAGCTTGGCACAGTTGCTTCCAGTGAGTATTTAAACACTGTTATTTGTAAACTTTTCGTGTTATTTTTCCGGGAATAGTGTCTGCACCGGATTGGTGTCCACGCCAAGTTTGTGAAGCCGTGAGACGCCAGCTACCCAAGAGTGGCGTGGACGGTCGGATTTTGTTATTCCACGAAACATGTCCTTGGTATTTCGCTGAACATGAGTCGATTATGTCTATTACTTTCACTCCTTTGGTCACGAGTGCACCTGCAATCTATGCATTTCACATCGAGGCAATGGCCGCATCAGTTGAGATACTTTATCACAGTGTTGTGATGTAACCGCACGTGTATCCATTGGCTGCACCATTTTTCTCATCTCTGCAATGGGCTAGGCCTGAGTTGCTCAGCTTCTGTGAGAATGACCCTCTACTGTGTTACCTCTCTAAGGGCACATAGACCACATGGCTAGGCCTAGATTTTATGGTTCAAGCGTTCCTTTACTAATGAAATCGGTAAAACAGCCATTCTTATCAGTGGTCATTGATCCGATGATCATTTCGATTTGGTGCCATGCTTTGCTGCTAACTTGAATTGTGTGTCGTCATCTTGTTTTCGTCACCATTCCTGCTCCAACCTTGTTGCTGCGCACTCTGGTTTTGCCAAGTGTTGTTTAAATGAGCATGGTTTTTACCCTGCGCTCGAAACGAAAAGCGGGGTTAAGCATTCAGTTGAGTCCGTGTGCTGTGCGTGTCTGCATTTTAAAAATTCATTTTCTCGGCAACCGTTGGTTTGATTGACACGAAATTTTACCACAGAAGCGCCTCCGCCTGTAAAATTATTCATAATTTTGACGTCATATGTCACGTGGTATGGACGCCATCTTGGAAAAACGTTACACCTCTATCTCCCAAACTGCTCAATGGAAAAAATTGAAACATGGCTCATTTATCAAGTACTCACCATGGGGAATAAGATATGTTAATGATATCATCGTTGCCTTAATTATGACGTCATAATTAGAGAAGTACAACGCTTGATCTGATCAGTATGAATAAAACAAAAATTCCTCTGCAACTGTTAATCCGATGAACACGAATTTTTCAGAATATGTGTGGCTCCTGTAGAATATTTTAATGATTATTATAACGTCATAGGTCACGTGGTCCAGACTCCATCTTGGAACAAATCGAAAAAAGTTGCACCTCTATATCTCCGAAACCGCTCCAAGGAAAAAATTGAAACGTGGCTCATTGTCAATTACTCCCCTTGGGGAATAAAATATGTTAATGATGGTCATCGGTGCCTTTTTTATGACGTCATAATTCGACAAGTACAACACTTATCTGATTATTGTAAAAAAAAATTCTCATCAACTGTTGGTCTGATGAGTACGAAATTTTGACCATAGGAGCACCTCCTCCTGTGGAATATTTTAATGATAATCATGACACCATAGCGCATGTGGTACAGGCGCCATCTTGGAAAAACCGAAAAATGGTTCACCTCCATATCTCCAAAACCGCTGCATGGAAAAAATTGAAACATGGCTCATTGTAAAGAACTCCATATGGGGAATAGGTGTTAACGATGACGTCATTGGTGCCTTAATTATGACGTCATAATTTGACAGGGACAACGCTTAGTCTGATAAGTTTGTAATGTATTGTGCGTAATTCATGCAACAATTTTATTAGATATAAATTTATGATGTCATCGCTCACGTGGTCTGGCAGCCATATTGGATCAAAGAAAAAAAATGTTCAAAAACAAGAGTTCGCTCACACCAAGTTGACTGCACAGGGTAAGTATTCTATGAATACCATCTCGTTCTTATGGGCATGTTTTGGAGGACAGAGGTGGCTTGATGGTTGGGACGCTGCTGGGATCATTGAGGTTGTGTGTTCACAACCAGTTGATGGCAGCAGTTTTAAGGAGTTCGATTCTAATCTTTAGGAAGTGAAGTCTCAGGAGAGGATTGTGAGGAAAAACTCAGCTGTTTCATGAATGACCTTCAGGCTGGGATCATCTTTCTGGTCTACCCAGCTTGGGCTTGTCTACACATGATGCTAATCTGTTCATTGTGGTCGACTCTTATTCCCTTGCTTTTTACAAGAAGTTGTTCTGAATAACTCCTGCTGTACTTCCCACATAAAATAAACGTTTTTTATTTACCATAACAAAGTGGAATTTTTTATTAAACCACAGAAGTGTAACAACTGCTGTACAAGAACTGAATAATTGTCATTTAAGGACGGTGAAGGGTAATTGGAAATGAACCCAAAGTTAGCGGAGTGTATTGTCTGGCTCTGGTCTGTACGTGTCACTCTTCCAGACACATTTCAGCAGACCCTTCCAGACACACAATTCCCATTTTGAGATTGGCAGGGGGAAGCTACACCCAAGTCTTTCAAGAACGGGCTGGTGAAGCCTGACTTTGAACTTTCAGTAGTTAGAGCAGGAATTTGTAATTTGCTCACGGTGGCGGCGATAGCTCGCCTACCTTGATGAACCACCCTGCTTGTGAGTTTATCGCTGGGCCGAGATTTTGAGCTGGGCTGGACAACTAATAGGGTGAGCATGCACACCTCTAGGCCATCCTTCGAGCCCAATGCCAAGATAACAGTTAACTAGAACGGCACTATGACGTCACGACGTCGACCGATATGCATCCACCCAATTATATCATTATAATATTTGTACCAAGTTTGATTTAAATCCATTGAGTTGTTCACAAGTTATCACATTTTTACCTGACATGACCTTTGGCCTTTGACCTCTTGACCCCAAAATCGAATCATTCAATCTTTCCATCATTATACATACCTGTACCAAGTTTGAATTGGATCAGTTCAGCCATTCTCAAGTTATGGTGCCTCCGTCGACTTCTTGGGTGGAGGCATAAAATCCAACTCTCTGGGAACGTCATCCCAAATTTGCACGAAGAACCCATGGGGACGATGAATGCTCTCACAGCCAGGAATGCAGCATGGATAGCATAGCATCCATCATGTAAGTCGAACATCGTGTTCATCACATATCATAACATTACTGTTGTAGATGTGCTGTGATTACAAATTTGTCTTGAAGCATTGAACCTGTGGGTGCACCTTTTAATCCAAATCCTCAGTGCAGGTTGCACGTGTGCTGCTGCCTCGATTTATTTCCTGAGGAAAGATGGCTATGAGGTCAATGTCCAAGTTCTTTGTCCACCGAGTCCTCCACACCTAAAGGCTGCAACCTGTTGCCTCCTTGTTTAAGAGCAGTGAACCTGGCTTCCCTGTTGAGGATTCCTCGAAGCCACAGGTGCTGCCAGATGCTCTGTGGATGAGTAACACAAGGTGTGATGAGCGAGCAGAATGACACATAGAAACTTCTGGAAAGCATTCTTCTGTTGGGCTAAACCCAAGGAATCGCAAGGAAATTTGACGCAAGAGGAGGCCATCCGGCCCATCATGCCTGCACTACACCAACACTAGATTAAATAAATCCGTCCAAACTAACGACTTCATTTCATTGGGGGAATGGGGATGAGAAATGTGTCTGTTTCGGGGTCATCACTGGGGTGTTAAAATAACAAGAATGACCGCATTGTGATCACAAGCTGCGACACAAAAACATAGGGGCAATACCCCTGGTGCTCACCTGGTAGAATAAACGGTATACTGTACTGACTAAAGGTATTTTAAACCAATATCAATGGTTGCTAAAAGACAGGGCAGCATGTAGAATCATACTAACATAATCATAAGACTTTAAACAAAGGGCAACCCGCACCTCCCCCAACCCCATAGACCCCCTTAAACCCGACTTATTTATTTATTTTTAATGCTGTGAACAAACTTTAGTCACAACACAACAAATATCATTTGTGCCAAATTTGGTCACAATCCCTTCAGTGGTTTCGGAGAAGAAGTTTCAGGTGTTTACGGACCGACGGACTGAACCTGCTTGGTAACAGTTACCTGCTTGGTAACTGAACACACCTGTGGTTTCCTCCGTTTCAAGTTCCTGGTACTAGCGTGACGGTGCGCTCCGCACGCCTCACCACACGTTCTTTCAGAGGGATAGGTATCTTTGAGCATTTCTGTGTCTTTTGGGACTTCAGGGTCTTTTGGATCCTCTGGGCCTTCAAGGGTATTTTGGGTCTTCGGTGTCTTCAGGGGCTTTTGGTTCCTCTGGGTCTTTGGTGTCTTCAGGGGCTTTTGGTTTCTCTGGGTCTTTAAGGGTCTTTGGGTATTTGGGGGTCTTTGGCATCCCCTGGGCCTTTAAGGGTATTTTTGGGTCTTCAGCATCATCACTAGGGTGTTAAAATGACAAGAATGACCGCACTGTGGTCACAAGCTGCGACACAAAAACATAGGGGCAATACCCCTGGTGCTCACCTGGTAGAATAAACGGTAGACTGTACTGACCAAAGGTATTTTAAACCAATATCGATGGTTGCGAAAAGACAGGGCAGCATGTAGAATCATACTAACATAATCATAAGACTTTAAACAAAGGGCAACCCGCACCTCCCCCAACCCCATAGACCCCCTTAAACCCGATTTATTTATTTATTTATTTTTAATGCTGTGAACAAACTTTAGTCGCAACACAACAAATATCATTTGTGCCAAATTTGGTCACAATCCCTTCAGCGGTTTCGGAGAAGAAGTTTCAAGTGTTTACGGACCGGCGGACTGAGGGAGCGGTGAGTTAGCTTCATCACCGGGCCGTTCTTTTTTTTTTGTATACAGGATCGAGGCTCGTGAAAGAGCTAATATAACATTTATAACATTACATTAACATTAACATTTATATATACAAGGGCATGCCCGTACTATATATATATCTAAAATTATATCCCCCCCCTCTATTTACATGAAATGGTTTGGTCCAAAGCGAACGGCTTGCGAGTACGGTGACAATCCCCCCCCCCCCTCTATTTACATGAAATGGTTTGGTCCAAAGCGAACGGCTTGCGAGTACGGTGTTTTTTATCGGACCCGTGGAATTATAGATAGTAGTTTTAATTAGTTTTAAAACATAGTTTAACGCCAACATAGTTTGCCAACGTGAAATAAATGAATACGCTCTCAAATGTGCCGTCCGAGGCAGAGTCTGTTCGGCACGTTCGGCACACGTGATAGCTCGCTGCTCTCTGATTGGTTGAATCGTTTTTTGGACATAGCTCGGTAACTACTTGTCCGATTAATATGAAACCTTGAAAAGGCACATCCTCGGGTCCCCAGCAATATACCTGGCAAGTTTAAAGTATATCGGACCCGTGGTTGTCGAGAAACAGCGGTCACAGACATACATACATACATACATACATACATACATACATACATACACACAGAGATTACTGGAATTATAGATAGATATAACATTTATCACACAATAAAATCAAACAGACATATAATAAGGGGAGCAGTAGACAAGATGGGGAGAGAAAGGGAAGCACACAAACACAACATTTGAGAGCAGGGACATCGGGAGATCTGTGGGAGGGAGAGGGCTTGGGGGGAGGAGGCGTGGGAAGGGGGGAGGGAAGGGGGGTGGGAGAAGTATAAAACACAAGGACACTGCAAGGACTTTCAGGAAATAAGTTGGTATTTCTCAAAAGTGGATCTGGGGTGAAATTAACGGGGGGTAGAAAAGATCAAGGTTTTGGATGGGGGAAGATAAGAGATGATGGTGAACAGCTGATTTAAATACCTGGAGGGAGGAGTGGGATTGAAGAGAGTGAGGGAGTTTGTTCCACAGGCGGGAGAAAAGAGGAGTGAAGGTGAGCAGAGAGTCTTGATTTTTGGCAGTTTAACCATAAGAGGGTTGCTGGCAGATCTTGTGCGACCTGTCGGAGTATTTGGGGGACAGAGCACAGATAGAGCTGGGGGAGCAAGGCCGGAGAGGAGTCGGTAGAAGACAGAAAGACCACCAACCTGCCTGCAGTGAGTGAGTGAAAGGCCCTCGGAGTTAGCTTCATCGCGGGAGATTCCAATCTACTTTAAGGGTATTTTGGGTCTTCGGGATCTATTTGGGTCTTCGGGGTCTTTTGCTTCCTCTGGGTCTTTGAGGGCCTTTGGGTATTTTTGGGTCTTTTGGGTCTTCGGCATTCTCTGGGTTTTAGGGTGTTATGTGTCTTTGTGGTCTTCTGGGTCTTGGGGGAATTAAAGGGTCGTCAAAGGTCTGAGGGGTCTCAGTAGTCTAAACGTAATTAAGAGGGTGTTAATAATTTTATTTGAAGAAGAAGAAAACGTTTTGGTCGCATACATAACCATATACGTTTTGCTCTCTTATAATAAGATGTCAGAGAAGAGGAAAAAAATGTCCGGTGTTTCCACGTGGATGGATAAGGTTAGATGGAGCAGTGTCTGTCACGTGGTCCCATGGGAATGAATAAGATTAGATTGAGAGTATCTGTTCCATATGTTCCCAATATCAATGAATAAGATGTATCGTATTGAATGAATAAAATGATTAGATGAATAAGATTAGTTACCTCCCATATATATACTGTATATATATAACCACCCCCAGGCCCCAGATGCTTCTCCTGTGTGACACTCCAAGATGGCCGCTTGGGTCACGTGATCTCTGTAATCCAGGTGGCCACCTGCCAGCTACTCCACAAGCCCTCACCTTGGGTAACAACCTTCAATGTGGCTCTGTAAGTCGAGATGTACCACAGTCTACAATCTACATCCACGACCATCCCCTCCTCCATCCAATCGTTGTAGTTGTGACATTCTGTACCTGCCTTCCTCGCGAGGTTTCACGTGTTTACAAATGTTGTTGCTTCCGACCATTTCACCTCATTACATTTTACTCCGAAAGCGAATCAATGACGTCACCAACACGCACAAACATCACCAAGGGATCACCTTGATATTATGGTAAACGAGGGTCGTACCACAACGACCTGCAGGATCTGCAGAGTACATATAACATAGGGGTCTTTACTGTTTATTGGCGCCTCAAGGTGACACGGTTAGTGGGGTATTTTTGGAAGCAGACTGTACTCGATGATTCCGTGGGAAGTGTTTATTCTCCTATTTACAATAGTTCTAAATTGTTATTTACAATCGTTCTAAATCTGTTACACCTGACGCTCAGTTTGCGTCCTACAGGTGAAACTAATTCCGCCTTTTACGTGAAACCGAAAGGTACGTCGCAGCAACGCTGTGTACAATCTGTTGGCTGAAGCTGAAGATGGAAAGGGGCGTGGCAGTGAAAGGCGGGAGGAGATTGAAAGGGGCGTGGAAGTGAAAGAAAGGAGGAGATTGAAGGGGGCGTGGCAGTGAAAGGAGGGAGGAGATTGAAAGGGGCGTGGCAGTGAAAGGACGGAGGAGATTGAAAGGGGCGTGGCAGTGAAAGGACGGAGGAGATTGAAAGTGGCGTGGCAGGAAAACGAGGGAAGAGTTTTAAAGGGGCGTGGCAGGAAAACGAGGGAAGAATTGAAACGGGCGTGGCAGTCAAACGAAGGAGGAGATGGAAAGGGGCGTGGCAGTCAAACGGAGGAGCTGGAAAGGGGCGTGGCAGGGAAACGAAGGAGGAGCTGGAAAGGGGCGTGGCAGTCAAACGAAGGAGGAGATGGAAAGGGGAGTGGCAGTGAAAGGAGGGAGGAGATTGAAAGGGGCGTGGCAGGGAAACGAGGGAGGAGATTGAAAGGGGCATGGCAGGGAAACGAGGGAGGAGATTGAAAGGGGCGTGGCAGGGAAACGAGGGAGGAGATTGAAAGGGGCGTGGCAGGGAAACGAGGGAGGAGATTGAAAGGGGCGTGGCAGGGAAACGAGGGAGGAGATTGAAAGGGGCGTGAGAAACGGAAAGTTGGGGGAGAATCGTGAAAAAGGGAACGATAAACATCAAAGGTGAGGGAAATCTCGAGACTTTGAGTGCCATATTTAACTTCGTACATCATGCCTTCTGGTAAGTACCATAAGCTGTCTGCTCGCATCTATTTGGCCTTTACCTTTCACCTCTTATTCAGAAACCCATTTTGATTAATAACCATCTGTTTATTGTTGGTTTTTCATTTTCTTACTTCCATTGTTGGCTGCACTGATGCTTTAACGAAAATATAAATAGTAACACGAAATAGTAATAATAAATAAATAAATATATATATTATATATATAATAATAAATAAATAAAAGGTTTCTTTGAGCTTGTTGTGAAACTCTGTATTTAATTAACTCTGTTTAATCATTAATCGAAGCAGGATTTGTGAATCAAAGTATGCAGTTTCTTTATCAGTATCAGGGTAGAATATATCATTATATGAAAATCGAATCGACTCCCACATGTTACATGTATGATGGCAGCTTGAGCAAAAGGGCCTTTAAGATTTACAAACAACCTGTACGACTACAATGTCTATGTTAACCAGTGCTGCACACCCAACACAGGATGTAACTCGATGGTAATCATAGAATACTTACCTTGCGCAGTCAACTTGTTGTGAGCCAACGATTCTGTTTTTGAAGGTTTATTTGATCCAATATGGCTGCCAGACCACGTGAGCGATGATCACCATCAATTTATATTCTCTAATATAATTGTTGCGTAGATCACGCTCAAATTTCAAACTGATCAGACTAAGTGTTGTCCATGATGAATCGTGATGTCATAATTGTAATGGTATTACATTAGTTGTGTGGAACCGGAAGTGCTTGGTCGCGTTTTTGGAGTATGAAGGTGGAGTTCCGGGTAGGGGGCAGGCGGTGTGTGTACGGGGTCGTTGCACATCAACATGATCATGATTCCGGGTGCTGCAATAAATGATTGTTCTCTTTGACATCGCCTCGTGAGCTACTCTACATCAGAACTTTACAATAATGAAGGCACCAATGACATCATCGTTAACAACACTTATTCCCCATAGGGAGTACTTGACAACACACCATGGTTCAAATTTTTTCCATGGAGCGGTTTTCGACATATAGATGCAACATTTGTCGTTTTTTCCAAGATGGTGCCTGTACCACGTGACCTATGAAGACGTAATAAATATCATTACAAAATTGGACAGGAGGAGGCACTCCTCTGGTCAAAATGTAGTGTCCAACGGACTAACGGTTGCAGCGAAAAAAAAAATAATTCATACCAGTAAGATGAAGTGTTTTACCTGTCAAATTATGACCATAATGAAGGCACCGATGATGGTAAAGCGCGGCGTTACGCGCGCTGCTTGCGAGCAAGGAGAAAGCGGACAAGCGGTAACTTACAAGCGTCTTTATTTCAGGAGCTCACTGTAACACTGGCCCGCTCCAGGCTGGGCGCCCGGTGTATATCATGAGGCCACGCCTACCCCTCGGGCGTGGCCACCGCCCACTTGGTGCGCGGAATGATGTCACCACGCCAGTGGGCTTTTGTGTCCGCCACACGCGCCCCCCCAGAATTCCCGCGCACCTGGAGGGCCAGTTTGCGGGGCAGACGAATGACCCGGCCGAAGCGCCCCCTGGCGATCGGCGGCGTCCGGGGTGCAGGGATGCCAGGTGGGATGCCCCTGGCTGCCCCTGGGATGGGTGCAGGACCGGGGGGCGGCGTGGCGGTGGGGCTGGGCGGTGCCGGGGGTCCGCCCGCAGGAGGGCGGCCCCAACGTGGGGGTCGGGCCACTGGCGGTGGATGGTCCACATCGAGGTGGGCCGGCTTGAGGCGGTCTACCGAAACGCGGTCAGGAGTACCGCCGATGTCCAGGGTGAAGTGCTTTGCCCCGGTCTCCAGCACGCGGAAAGGCCCGTCGTACGGGGGCCGCAGTGGTGTCCGATGGGCATCGTGGCGGACGAAGACGTACTCCGCCGTGCGAAGCTCCGGGGTGACGTGCGTCGGTGGGTGCCCGTGGCATGCCGTTGGCACCGGGGCGAACCTCTGGGCGGTCTCTTGCAGAGCGGAGCGCTGCTGTGCCGCGGACCATGGTGCCGTGGAGTCGGGGAGGAACTCGCCCGGCACCCGCAGCGGTTGCCCGAAGACCAACTCCGCCGCGGATGCGCGCAGGTCCTCCTTGGGCGCCGTCCGGAGGCCCAGCAGGACCCAGGGGAGCCTGTCGACCCAGCCGCCGTCGCGGAGGGTGGCCCGGAGCGCGGCCTTCAATGAGCGGTGAAATCGCTCACACAGGCCGTTAGCCTGGGGGTGGTAGGCCGTGGTTCGGTGCAGCCGGACCCCGAGCCCCTGCGCAACCGCCCCCCAGAGCTCCGAGGTGAACTGGGGGCCGCGGTCGGATGAGATGTCTGAGGGGGCGCCGAACCGGGCGACCCAGGTGGCGATGAAAGCCTGCGCGACATCGGCCGCCGTTGTCGACGCCAAGGGCACGGCCTCCGGCCACCGGGTGGTGCGGTCCACCATGGTGAGGATGTAGGTGAAACCCCGCGAGGGGGGCAGAGGTCCCACCAGGTCCACGTGGACGTGGTCAAACCGGCGTTCCGGCACCGTGAACGGGGCCAACGGGGCCTGGGTGTGCCGGTGCACCTTGGCGCGCTGGCACGCGAGGCACGTCCTGGCCCAGCCGCGGACGGCTTTCCGGAGGCCATGCCAGACGAACTTGTCGGCGATCAGCCTTTGGGAGGCCCTTGCGCCCGGGTGGGACAGGCCGTGGATGGCGTCAAACACCTGGCGCTGCCAGCCCGCGGGCACGATGGGGCGAGGACGCCCGAGGGAGACGTCGCACAAGAGGGCCGCGCCCGCGCCGTCGAACGGCACCTCGGTGACGCGGAGGCCCGTGACGGCGGTCCGCAAGGCCTGGACGTCGGGGTCAGCGGCCTGGTCCGCTGCCATCCGGGCATAGTCGATGCCGAGGTGGACTGCGTGGGCGACGGCCCGGGAAAGGCAATCCGCCACCGGGTTGTCCTTCCCCGCGACGTGCTGGATGTCCGTCGTGTACTCGGACACGGCCGAGAGGTGAAGCTGCTGCCGGGCCGACCACGGCTCGGTGACCTTGCCCATCGCGAAGATCAGCGGCTTGTGGTCGACGAAGGCAGTGAACGCACGGCCCTCGAGCAGATGGCGGAAGTGCCTGACCGCCAAGTGAAGTCCGAGCAACTCGCGGTCGAAGGTACTGTAACGGCGTTCGGGCGGGCGAAGCTGCCGGCTAAAGAACGCCAGCGGTTGCCAAGCTCCACGCACCCATTGCTCGTGCACCGCGCCCACCGCGTAGTCCGAGGCATCGGTGGTGAGGGCGATCGGTGCATCGGGCGCCGGGTGCGCGAGCATGGTGGCGTTAGCCAAGGCGAGCTTCGCGCCCGTGAACGCCGTGTCCATCTGCTCGGTCCAGGTAACGTCGCCTTTGCCTGGCTTACCTCGGAGAGCTTCGTGCAGGGGGCGCAGGAGCTGGGCGATACGGGGCAGGAACCGATGGTAAAAGTTCACCATGCCCAGGAACTCCTGCAGCCCTCTGATCGTGCGGGGGCGCGGAAACCCCTTCACCGCCTCCACCTTGGCCGGCAGGGGGACGGCTCCGTGCCTGGTGACACGGTGCCCCAGAAAATCGATTATGGCGGCGCCGAACCGGCACTTTGCGGGGTTCACAATCAGGCCATGCTGGCCCAGGCATTCGAAGAGCGTGCGGAGGTGGCGTAGGTGCTCCTCGCGGGACGCGCTGGCGACGAGGATATCGTCCAGGTAGACGTAGACAAAATCCAAGTCGCGCAGGACGCTGTCCATCAGTCGCTGGAACGCCTGAGCCGCATTCTTCAGACCGAAGGGCATGCGCAGGAACTCGAAGAGTCCGAATGGCGTGATGACCGCCGTCTTCGGGACGTCCTCCGGCCTGACGGGGACCTGATGGTAGCCGCGTATGAGGTCCACCTTCGAGAAGAAGGACCTGCCCGCCAAACGGGCGGAAAAGTCCTGAATGTGGGGGACGGGGTAGCGGTCGGGAGTCGTGGCGTCATTGAGACGGCGATAGTCCCCGCACGGTCGCCATCCCCCGCCGGGCTTCGGCACGATGTGCAGCGGCGACGCCCAAGCGCTCTCTGAGCGCCGAACGATGCCGAGTCGCTCCAGGGTAGCGAACGCCGCTTTTGCCACCGCCAGCTTCGTCGGCTCGAGGCGGCGTGCCCGGGCGTAGACCGGTGGCCCGACGGTGGGGATGTGATGGGCCACCCCGTGCTTGACGGCCCCCGCCGAGAAGGTGGGCCGCGTGAGGGCCGGGAAGCCGGCGAGGAGGCGGGTGAATGCGTCCGCTGCCGGAAGCGTACAGACCAACGTGGCCGGAACCGAACCGTTCGGCAAGCCACTTGGCAAGCCGCTCGTTGAGCTGGGCAACGCACAAGCGAGCGAGCTGAACGTCTCGGCCTGGACAAGACGTCTGCGCTTGACGTTGACCAGGAGCCCATTAGCGCACAGGAAGTCCGCGCCAAGCAGTGCCATGGGCACGTCGGCGGTGACGAACGTCCATCGGAAAACCTGCCCTCCAAACCGCAGAGAGAGGCAGCGTTTTCCGTACGTACGGATGGGCGTCCCGTTCGCGGCAAGCAGCGTGGGGCCCCCACCCGCGGCGTGCTTGTCTGACGTGCCGGCGGGAATGACACTCACCTGCGCTCCCGTGTTGCACAGGTAACGGCGCCCGGAGAAGGTGTCCGTTATGAACAGCAGGCTGCTCGAACGGCCGGCGCTCATCGCCACTATTGAGCGCCGGCCCGGGCGTTTCCCGACCTGTTGAAGGAGCATGGCGGATGACACTGCCGAGCTTCGTGGCCGAACTTGGCGTGGAACCAGCACCAGGTGGTGGAGCTGGAGGAGCGCGGCTGGCTCCGCCAGGCCGGTGGAGTTGGCGGGTTTCCCCGTGGTGGCGGTTTTCGCCGCGGCGGTGGGCGGGGCGTGGCGGCGTTCACGAGGTGCGTATCAGCATGCTGCGTATGCTGTAGAAGCTGATGCTGTGGAACAGCAGCATCAGCAGCATCAGCAGCATCAGCCTCGAGGGCCGTGACGGCCACGCCGACTCTCGCCCGCGTGTCCGAAGCGGCGAAGTACCTGTCCGCCTCGGCTGCCAATGCTCGGGGTTCCGTTAGCCCAGTCCCGGCCAACGCGAGGCGAACCTGCGCTGGAAGTTGGCGACGGAAAAGCGCCCGGAATAGAGAACCGGGGGCTTCGTCGCCCAACAGTGACAGCATATGGTCCATTCGGACCGACGGGCGCGTGTCACCGAGCTCGGGGAGATCCAGGAGGCGGTCGGCCCGTGCGTCGTCCGTGAGGCCGAACGTGGCTAGGAGTAGCCGCTTGAGTGCCTCGTACTTGTGGCCGTCCGGTGGGTGGCGAAGGACGGACACAACTCGAGCGGCCGTGCCGGGCCCGAGGGAGGCGACGACGTGGCAATAGCGCGTGTCATCGCCGGTGAGGCGCCGAAGCTGAAATTGGGCTTCGGCCTGGACGAACCAGACTTCGGCCTGAGCCTCCCAAAATTCGGGAAGTTTGACGAAGTTGGCCATGGCAATGGCGTCGCGTGTGGAAGGATCGCTCCGGCAGATCCAACGTCGAGGGGGTCACCAGTAAAGCGCGGCGTTACGCGCGCTGCTTGCGAGCAAGGAGGAAGCGGACAAGCGGTAACTTTACAAGCGTCTTTATTTCAGGAGCTCACTGTAACACTGGCCCGCTCCGGGCTGGGCGCCCGGTGTATATCATGAGGCCACGCCTACCCCTCGGGCGTGGCCACCGCCCACTTGGTGCGCGGAATGATGTCACCACGCCGGCTTTTGTGTTCGCCACAATGGCATCATTAACATATCTTATTCCCCATGGGGAGTACTCGCCAATGAGCCATGTTTGAATTTTTTCCATTGAGCGGATTCGGAGATTATAGAGGTGAAACGTTATTTCCAATATGGCGCCCATACCACGTGACCTATGCCATCATAATCATGAAAAAATAAAATCTGCAGGTGGAGGGGCTCCTACGGTAAAATGTTGTGTCAATCGGACCAATGGTTGCTGAGAAAAAGAATCTTTACTATAATTCACCAAATGTCTGTCTGTCGGTTCCCAGGTACCGCAAAAACGGCTGAACTGATCGCAACTATATTTTGGGTGGGTATTCCTGGGACCCCCTGGAGTAAAATAGGCTGTATTGTTTTTCCAATTTTTTTCCCCAATTTTCCAATTTTTCCAATTTCCAATTTTCCCAAACACGATGGAATTAATAATTACCGATTATGAACAGTGATGTGGCTTTTATTGAAATTCTACAAATACTGTTTAGATTTTGATGGTTTGCGTGTGATATGATTTAACGGATGTTTATATAATTCGTTTAAAATAAAAAAGCGCCTTCAATTTCTGATATTTTGCCTTTTCATTTGGGCCTCCCAATTGAAGCCCTGCCCGTAGGGCGGGTACCGTTGCTGGTTTTTAAAATGCAGACACGCACGTACGTAACCGATTGCCTAACCCTGCCTTTTCGCTCTGCCAGCGCAGGGTGAAGATGGCAAGAAACGAAACTGAAATTGGTTTGGAAAGCCGGATTATCAAAGGAAATCGAGGGAGCAGAATCATGTTGCCTCCCCATGTCCTGTGCCAACATGCATTCCCTCGTGGAACTTTAGTGTCTGATCTGCAACTCGGTGATAAGTAATGAAATCCGAGTCAGAAATGCTTTTTCCAGAATGGGTTCACCTTCCGGGGAACTGCTCTGTAGTCTGAATCGTATCCCGAAGGAGCACCACAAATGACTAGGATCCAGGACTTTGTAGATCAATTAATCTGTGTAACTTTTTGTTTGTATTTTGGTGGATTTGTATTTCTTGTTCACAAAAACAAAATTGTTTGTACTAGCAACGGTACCCGCCCTATGGGTGGGGCTTCAATTGGGAAGCCCAAATGAAAAGGCAAAATATCACAAATTAAAGGCTTTTTCTAATTTTAAACGATTTATATAAACATCCGTTAAATCATATCACACGCAAATCATCAAAATCTAAATTCTAAACAGTATTTGTAGAATTTCAATCAAAGGCACATCACTGTTCATAATCGGTAAATATTATTCCATTGTGTTTGGGAAAATTGGAAATTGGAAAAATGGGAAAAAAAATTGGAAAAACAATATAGCCTATTTTACTCCAGGGGGTCCCAGGAATATCCACCCAAAATATCGTTGCGATCAGTTCAGCCGTTTTTGCGTTACCTGGGAACGAACGGACGGATGGACGGACATACGGACTGTGAATTCTAGAAAGATACGGGAAGATCCCTATTCAAACTGAAGGTACTATAACTGCTCATCATGAAAGTACATGATGATGATTATGATTATCAATGAAACCTTCGCAGCTGTTAAATTTTCCAAGATTTTATTTATTTATTATGCGATGTAATGAGATGGTGATTGCGACAGATGGATCGGAGTGCCGGAAGTAGAAGTTAGGTTGGTGGAAGGGATGTAGAAGGGAACAAAGGGAAGAGTTTTGGTTGGTCCTGGGATGTCTAACGAGTTCAGTGTGAACATCGGTTTGAGGCAAGATAGCACTCTCAGCCCACCCATGTTTATCATGGTGAATGAGCTAGTAAGGAGGACGGTAAACATGAGGGGTACTCTGGGGAGGATGTTGTATACAGATGATCTAGCTGTTGTGGTTGAGAGTAAGCAGGGGATGCAGGAAGTACTGGGGGAGTGGAAGGAGGCATTTGGGAAGCATGGGCTGAAAATGAGTATGGAGAAGACCGAGGTGATGTGTGTCGAGCGGCAGAGAAAAAAAAAAGAATATCAGGTTAGAGGGGAAGGAGATCAGATGAGGAAATAGGTTTGAGTATTTGTGTGGGGAGCAGTGACTGGTGTTGGTAATTCAGAGGCAGATGTGCAGAGGAGGATTCAGGTGGGTGTGAATGCATGGAGGAAGATTGAGGATGTTCTGGTGGACAAATATATCGAGGAGATTGAAAGGAATGGTTCTGATGTCATATCTGGCCAGGAGCCAGGACCACTTGAGTCTACCTCTGGACATGCAAGAATCCACATTCTTACATCAGGCCATCACCATTTACAATATACCCTGGATAGGTCAAACCTTTTGTGCGCAAGAGTCTAATTAAAAGCCTGTGGGCTCTTGGACTAAGTTTCTGGTGTTCGTTGTGTAAAAATATTTACTGCTGCTTTTGCCTGCCTGATTGAATCGGGCCTTGGTGTATATTACGCTGTCGAAAGTGAAGTGTTGTCCAATGGAAGGTGCAGAGGTAATGCACATCCAGTGGAGCCGTTTAGTCTGGGTTTGACTCCGGACCCAACTTTAAACTCTTGGTTTTGTTTCTTAGGCGGAGCGTTGCATGAACGCGTGTCGCCCCTCAGATGGACGTTAACCTGGGCACAGAGTATAGGAATTATCGCTGGATTCCTGCACGAATCGCAACTTCCTGGGCAAACCATGCACTAATCGAACGTCAGGCCTGGCCCGCAGGTTCGTGAAAGACTTGGGACTCTAACTTTCCCAGTCGACCCCACAATAATGTGGGAATAATTGGAGTCACAGTCGTGATCGTTACCTTGGGTGTAAACGGCTCTGTAACTATAGTATTCCGTGCACTTCGGTGAGCCTTTGGCAGCAGGTGGCGCTCCATTCGCACGGTGGCACCTGGCTCGCTAGATGCCCCCTCTGAAATGAAGTAGCTTAATATTTAAATCTCGGTTGGGGGAAAAAAAAGTCTAAAACTCCTCACATTCCCAATCCAAATTTGAAAATAAAACTTTAATCTCAAAACAACATCCATCCATCATGGGGTTTTTTTTTTTTTTTTTTTTTTTTTTTTTTTTTTTTTTTTTTTTTTTTTGTATACAAGATCGAGGCTCGTGAAAGAGCGAACATTAATCACACAGAAAGACAAACAGACACATAAAACAAATAACATCGGGAGCGGTAGACAAGATGGGGAGAGAGGGGGAAGGACACAAACACAACATTTGAGAGCAGGGACCAGCTGGTTGAGCTGGGGTACTCAGCAGACAGGATGCATCTGTTTCCAAAGGTGGTGGGCTGTGCACCAACTGATGAGGTTAGCGTACACCGCCATCCATCGATGACACCGCCACAAATCGGTGTGCGTTCTTGTGTGTTCTTGTTCGCTCTTGCGTTCGTGTGTTCTTGTGTTTGACATCACAATTTAATGAATGCCATCACCATTTGATGCACCGTACATACCTGTTTGCTTGCGACGTCACTCCTGCATGAATGTTTTGTTAATATTTTAATTTAATTTTTCATTTTCTTCCTTCTTTCAGTCTCTCCATGTTTACCTTCCCTTCTCTCGTACTCTAAGTGGGCTGAAGGTACATTTTGTGAGGTCCAGCTGTCCAAGCGAAAATTCTATAAAGTCACAAAATTAAATCCAGGTGTGCAAGCATTAAGATTCAATTACTGCCTGACACGTCGTTCTATGGTCTATTGGCTGTGATTAGCAGAATGCTCATCGGCACAATCCGCCACGACGGTGAGAATATTTGTTACGAACGGGGACTTGGACTCTCGCCCCACTTACAGGTCAATTGGGCCTACCCTGGAGGGTTACTTTGCTTTTAGCCAAGGGACACTTGCCTAAGAGTTATGGGATGTGAAAAGGTGAACTTGAGTTCAGACATCTTTTGTGCTCTGTCACTGCAACTGCTTTTGTGCTATGTCAACTCCCAAAGCTTTACATCTCCCTTGCTACCTTCAAAGGTTATTGCATGCCTGGGACTTGTGCACCTCATTAGCTCCTATAGTGAGGGTCTTGCGTTCTAACCCATCATCACAACTAACATAATCTTTCCTTTTCTCGAACTGCTTGAGCTTTGACCATCAGGTTGGATTCCACGTTGGTCTCTCAATTTATAATTATCTGCTTCTCTCTCTCAACGACCTCAGGTGAGATGAAAAGGTCTCTCTACACATAGGTAAGGCACTCTGCTCTGCTTGCCAAGCTTTGTTTGTGGAATACAAGGCTGCCTTATTTTCAGGCTTGCGGACTTCTGTTACTTGTGCTGTTAGCACATAGCTCTTAAATTAATTATATTCTCTTCCGATTGAGACTGGTGTGCCCTAAGTGTCGTCCCACCTCCCACCTTTCCCCCACTCTCTTTGTTGACCTGTCGATGCTGGTCCAAAACCTGGAACGCATCGTTCATTCCAAGCAATTATCAGTTTCCCTGTATTTCTCTGGGAAGATCATCAGACTGATTCTGAAATACTTATTTTGATAATTGACCACTGGGAGAAGTTCAGTCCCTCAAACTTCTGGGTCTCAGCATCAGCTATAACCTCTCCTGCGTGGACCATATATCAAAGCTTGCTGCAGACTGTGCATACTCCATCGTGCCAAGTTCTTCCTTGGTAAATCTGAACTTCTCCATCTTGCAAGGCCTTTGTCTGTAGCTCAATGGGGTACTGCTCTACATGTAGTCCAGTGCAGGGGGGGGGGGGGGGCAGAGAGCCAGAATGTGCCCCAGGGAAATACTTGGTGTCAGGCCCCTTTCATTCTGTTTCAGATGTCTATATTATAAAAGGAGCCGTGTTTGTCTGTTTGTCTGTCGGTCGTGTTATAACTTGAGAACGGATTAACGGATTTCAATAAATCCAACTACGGTGGATTTGGCTAACTCCCCGGAATGTTTGTGATCCAAATATTCATTATTTATTTTTTACTTTTAATGGGTACATGGTCGACACACGTGTCAAAACTGGAAATGCCAACACATGACGTTGGTTATCTCTGCACAGAGAGCAGTGATAACCATTCTTCCCCCCCCCCCCCCCCTTTTTTTCTACCCCCATAGATTAGCCATCGCAGCAAAGATTGGTATTTCCGTCAGCGAAGCGACGAGTCTCATATTCTAGTAATAAATTCAGATAAAACCTGACAAACAAACCTGATAAAACCTAAGTTTCAGCCCTCTTTCACCTGAAAAACATCGCCCGTCTCCGTCCATCCCTCTCCTCCGTGGCTGCAGAAACCCTCATCCACGCCTTCATCACTTCCCGTCTGGACTACTGCAATAGCCTCCTTTATGGTTCACCCTCAACAATCACCAATAAACTCCAATACATTCAGAACTCCGCTGCCCGTCTACTCACCCATTCCCGGACCCGTGACCACATCACCCCCGTCCTTTACAAGCTTCACTGGCTCCCCATCTCCCAGAGAATCCAGTACAAAATCCTCCTCTTGACCTACAAAGCCCTCCATAACCTGGCCCCATCCTACCTGGCTGACCTCCTCTCCAGACACACTCCCACCCGCAACCTCCGCTCTGCTGGTACCAACCTCCTGACCCCCCCCCCCCCCATCCGGACCAAATTTAGATCCTGGGGGGACAGGGCCTTCTCCATCGCTGCTCCCACCCTCTGGAACTCGCTACCTCACACCATCAGAGACTCCTCCTCACTCACCACATTCAAAACATCACTCAAGACCCACCTGTTCAACACTGCATTCAACATTTAACCCACAGCATCTAACCCCTGACTATCTCCTCTCCTTCTCCCTCCTTTGTGCTTTGAATATTTCCCTATTGATTCTTCTTTTTTTGCAATTGTTTTTATGTTTTGCTATGCATTATGTTTTGCACTCTGTCAAAGCGTCTTTGGGCTTCCTGAAAAGCGCTATATAAAATAAATGCATTATTATTATTATTATTAAACTGGTAATATGTAATCCTGCAGTCCAAGCAATGATTCAATCAGCAGCCACAGGATGCACACGAAAGGACAAAAGGAGGAACCTTCCATTTGGGGTGAATGAATGATAAGTGAAAGAGAGAGAGAGAAATTTTGGTTTATCAATGTAATATTCATGGCAGCCTTTTCAGAAGCTGAATTGCGAATATTTTACAACATCAAAGGAAGATCAAAATACAATTATAACTGACATACCAAAAGTGACACACAACATAAAGGAGCCACCACAAATCAACAATATGCGGTCAGGAGACGGTGTCGCTGCCATTGGCATGGGTGCTGCAACTCCCATATAGACCATTTATTGAATTGATGGAATAAGCTTTTGTTAATTAGCCTGTGTTATATTACACACCAAGAAACCTTAAATATTGTGTCCTTGTCCCCATATTTGCACAAATACACTCTACATGTTAGAACACAAATGGATGAAATGACATACATATGTGTGCATATCATTCTCAAACAGCTATTCTTGTGTTTTTATTTATTTATCGCGAATTCATCAATTATCATTCCCAAGTCTGTTTTTTGTGATAATTCACATTCAATACTCGGCATCGACAGTGCATTCAGAAAGTATTCAGACCCCTTCACTGTTTTTTACATTTTGTTATGTTGCAGCCTTATGCTGAAATCGTTGAAATTCATTTTTTCCCTCATCAATCTACACTCAATACCCCATAATGATAAAGAGAAAACAGGATTTTAGAAAGTTTTGCAAATTTATTAAAAAAAAAAAACTGAAATATCACATTGACATAAGTATTCATACCCTTTGCTATGACACTTGAAATTTAGCTCAGATGCCTCCCATTTCTCTTGATCATCTTTCAGATGTTTCGATACCTTGATTGGAGTCCACCTATGGTAAATTCAATTGATTGGACATGATTTGGAAAGGCACACACCTGTCTATATAAGGTCTCACAGCTTGCAATGCATATCAGAGCAAAAACCAAGCCATGAGGTCGAAGGAACTGCCTGCAGAGCTCAGAGACAGGATTGTGTCGAGGCACAGATCTGGGGAAGCCTACAAAAAAATTTCTGCTGCATTGAAGGTTCCCAAGAGCACAGTGGCCTCCATAATTCTTAAATGGAAGAAGTTTGGAACAACCAGGACTCTTCCTAGAGCTGGCCGCCCGGCCAAACTGAGCAATCGGGGGAGAAGGGCCTTGGTAAGAGAGGTGACCAAGAACCCGATGGTCGCTCTGGCTGAGCTCCAGAGATCCTGTGTGGAGATGGGAGAAACTCCCCAGAAGGACAACCATCACTGCAACACTCCACCGATCTGGGCTTTATGGCAGAGTGGCCAGACGGAAGCCTCTCCTCGGTGAAAGACACATGTGCTGCTGTCAGTTGCAGGAATGTTATTCTCCTCCAGTGGTTTGAGAATCATGGAAGCAATTTGTGCTGCTGTCTTCTCATAATAATCAAGGTCAATGAGCGTTCTTGAACACTGAATCCACTTTGCTCTTGACTGAGATATCTGGGGATGAATGTTGTTAGTTCTGTATGACATCTGGTGCTGCATCCACCATAACAGAGAAATACTTAGCGTTTTCCCGTTAGTCCAGTGTTAAACTACGAACATATTCAGCACAAAGATCTATAAACTCATTTTGTGATTCAGCAGAAAGGTGGTGGGCCTGCGTTCGCTCTCCTCTCTGCTGTGACATTTTGACCTTTGTGATATGGTCTTGAAGAAGGGAATCATGATGTGCTGAAAGCTCCAGTGTACCAAGAAAATTCCCATTGTGAACATCTCCAATTCTTTGTGATGATCCACGGAAAGGCAATCCCCTCTCACTAAGGTAGAGTAAGCACTACCCCTGGTGGGAGCTTCGTCCACTTTTCAGCATCCAGGAAGCTATTCTGGTCGACGAGGTCAACTCGAGTCTGTTTAGGCGTATTTCAAGCTCACGCCAAGCAACATAACATCTCCTGTGTGCAAGGCTCTGATCATGCTCAGGGAGTGTCCCCCACAGTTTTTTTTTTTTCCATCTTACAGTCCTACATCCTGCGGGCGATGCTCG
Organism: Myxine glutinosa; assembly: GCF_964187855.1. Classification (NCBI taxonomy): domain Eukaryota; kingdom Metazoa; phylum Chordata; class Myxini; order Myxiniformes; family Myxinidae; genus Myxine; species Myxine glutinosa. The sequence continues at coordinate 25,992,018 of NC_136268.1, read as the reverse complement.
TGTTGAGAGTGAAGGATGCAAAATTGTGTGAGAATAGTCTGCACGGCAAACAATTCAATGCTTGTTTCATTGGGCTAAAAACAAGCCATCGACGACTGCCAGATTTGACATTTTTAAACTGAAGAAATTTGTGACCCCCTCCATCAGTAGGAAATTCTTTGATATTCCCGATGGCCTCCTCTCAGTTTTCTACTTCTGTCTGGATTGGAATTTCAAAGACTTGTCCGACGTCCAAGTTTGACCATTGGAATTTGAGGCTGCTCTCATTGTTCTGTGAGTTCATGTGCTAATGATCCACAATCTCTGTTTCCCTTTCAATTCCATGAATGCATTGTTCTTCTATATCATCAGTAGGGTTACCACCTTGAGATTTCTCTCAAATTGTTTCCGTGTCTTGTGGAATAGTAGTACTCCGGTCACTTGATAGAGAGCTACAAGGCCTTAATTACACCGACCTGGAGCAGAGTACGAGAGCCTTTCTGTGCTTCTTTATCCCGCTGCTCCTTCTCATGTCTTTTCTGGGCACCGGACTTGTGGTGATAGAAAGCTGACATGGCTTACTTTTTACAAGTTACGGTAAGTACAGTACATACTGCATTTAGACTGGCGAATCAGTTCATCTGACTTGAACATACTTTGGTGCATCAGGGATGGTGAAGGTTGTGGTCAAGTTTCATCCAAATCGTGTGTGTAGTTTCAGAGAAGAAAGCAAATTCCTATTTTGGGGGGCAACCGCCCGTAAACCCACAAAGGGGCAGATTTTTTTTTTATGCCGTGAACAAAAAGTTTCAAGTGTTTACGGACTGAAAGATTTACGAGTTCAGATTTTAAGATTTACGAGTTCAGATTTTAAGATTTACGAGTTCGGATTTTAAGATTTACGAGTTCGGATTTTAAGATTTACGAGTTCGGATTTTAAGATTTACGAGCTCGGATTTTAAGATTTACGAGCTCGGATTTTTAAGATTTACGAGCTCGGATTTTAAGATTTACGAGTTCGGATTTTAAGATTTACAAGCTCAGATTTTAAGATTTACGAGCTCGGTTTTTAAGATTTACGAGTTCAGATTTTAAGATTTACGAGTTCAGATTTTAAGATTTACGAGTTCAGATTTTAAGATTTACGAGCTCGGTTTTTAAGATTTACGAGCTCGGTTTTTAAGATTTACGAGCTCGGATTTTAAGATTTACGAGTTCAGATTTTAAGATTTACGGGTTCAGATTTTAAGATTTACGAGTTCAGATTTTAAGATTTACGAGTTCAGATTTTAAGATTTACGAGTTCAGATTTTAAGATTTACGAGTTCAGATTTTAAGATTTACGAGCTCAGGTTTTAAGATTTACGAGCTCAGATTTTAAGATTTACAAGCTCAGATTTTAAGATTTACGAGCTCAGATTTTAAGATTTACGAGTTCAGATTTTAAGATTTACGAGTTCAGATTTTAAGATTTACGAGTTCAGATTTTAAGATTTACGAGTTCAGGTTTTAGGATTTACGAGTTCAGATTTTAAGATTTATGAGTTCAGATTTTAAGATTTATGAGTTCAGATTTTAAGATTTATGAGTTCAGGTTTTAAGATTGATGAGTTCTGATTTTAAGATCTTTGAGTTCAGATTTTAGGATTTATGAGCAGTTTTTGTACAAGTTCTTTTAAGATGTAGATTAAAGCTGTTGTATAATTTTATACTTTAGCACTAGCAGACAAGCATGTGCAGTTAGGCCCCAATGTTAAAACAAATCTATGTAATGTTAAAACAATCCAATTTTTAAAACAAATCTAGATAATACACTTATTCATCCATCTGTCTGTATGTAACATTCCATTCGACTCATTGGTTGGATAGTTTGCCTGATGCCACCCACAATTTTAACTGCCATGTTGGTGTTTACTGCTAAGCAAAGCCAAATACATCTTCAGAGCTGTCATATACAAAGACAGCTCTGTCAGAGCTGTCTGAGCATGTCCTCAGAGCTTCAGAGCTGTCAGAGTATTCAAAATCGCCATGCCTTCTCTACAAGTTTTCCTTTTGGTGTAAAATGACCAAAGCGACGGTTAAAATTATTTTGAGCCGACAGGCATCACAGGCCATGTGCAGATAGGCCTCGGCGGTCTGTTGTCTATACACTGCCCAAATAACTGTGGTATTCTCTCAAGCAGGGCTTTTACCATGGAGGTTACGCAGGAGGTTGAAGGCTTGGAGTGGGGAAGGAATTGATGCTTTGGGGTTGGAAGAGAGTGAGAACTTGGGGTTGGGTGGGGGGTGTGGGGGGTGGGGGAGGGGGAATTAATGTACTCCTTCCACAACAGTTTTTTTTTTCCCCTCAGTCGAGATGGTTCATTGTTGAGAACAATAAGGGTGACATCTGGCCAAATGAACATGTGATATATACTTCCCTGCTCACATATATATATATATATATATATATATATATATATATATATATATATATATATATATATATGTATATGTATATATATATATATATATATATATATATATATATATATATATATATGTATATATATATATATATATAATTTGGCAGGATTGCCAAGGTCTGCATGATGTCTGAAGGTCTGATGCCAAGGTCTGTATATACCACTTTAATGTGGTGAAAAGAAAACTTAATCTGGAGGGTAGTCGGTGTGAAGTCCAAGATGAATATAGTCGTGAGACAGCGGGTTGAATTCCACGGGTCACGAGAAAGAGGAGAGAGAAAAAAATGGAGTTGCTCTGGCCAGGAATAGCTGAGGTCGGCGTGGGAACGTCTAGTGGAAAAGCGTGTGATCGGCTAGAACCCCTTGGAGTGCTGCTGCGTTCGGGAACGTCGTGCTGGGTCATCATGGTGTCGGACGCGTACGGCCCACCAGGCACAGGCAGGGTAACAATCACTAATTGCTGTGGGTGACCGGCTGAAACGTGGGCAATCAGACATGGCATTGATGGTTGCCCTGCAGACAGGATTGGTTAACTCGTGTGTATAGGAAGTTGGTTCTGATTGAGGTTTCTTCTGAGGCAGTGACCATTTGCACAAACAGACAAATTTTGTCTGGGATTAATCGAACATACATGACGGTTTTGCACGCATGATTGGATGACATGAATCAATATTGGACAGGTGTTGTTTAAAGTCGTGGACCGGTGCACGTGTGAGTCTACCTGTTGGTGGCTGGAATTTTGTGATTACCTTGAATTGATGCTGGGTCATCCCAAATCTAACTGTTGTGCGATTCCAAGTAAACATCAACAACTACTTTATGGCTTTTGTCTCCTTCTACATTTAAATTGATGGTAATTTGTGTACAAACTCCTCCACAAGCCTTAGATCATTGGATAAAGAATTTCATTGATGAGCATCTGGAGCATGATGAATTTCATTGATGAGCATGTAATGGTATCTCTTAAAGAATAGACCATCGTGTGGCAGTGGCGTGTCCAAGTTGAATCTCTGTCGATGTTGTTTGGATTCATGGTCCAAATTGGGTTGTACATGCAAGATGAGTAAAATGATGCATTAGGTTTGTGGGATAGAAGAGGAAGAGGAAGGGATACCAAGACATCAAATCGCAAATCTGCTCCCTCCTCCGGTACGATCGATCCGAGCCTCGTCCTGGTGGTGGAGTTGCCCTTTTTATCAAAAACTCTATTCCGCACCGCTGCCAGCAGCACGTGGGTCCTTACCCGAGCACACATTGGCAGGGCATGCCATGCACTTCTTCAGAGATGATCTGCATCAATTCAAACATCTATATTATAAAAGGAGCCGTGTCTGTCTGTTTGTTACTTGCAAAATCGAAGATTTTTCAAGTACTGTATATTGGTTGGTCTTTTGCGTTATTCTGTCAGTTTGTTTGTCTGTATGTCAGTCGCCTACAGGTCACAATTTTCAACCGATCTTCACGAAACTTCAAGTTGTAGAGGTCGTCACAATTGAAAACCTATTGATTTTGAGGTCAAAGCTCATTTGGAGGTCAAATTTCTAAAATCGCTGTTTTTAATCTGATTGACTTGAAAATTGAACAGCATTTACATAGTGCCTCACTGAATTGGGAAACCATCTATTTTTGAGGTCAAAAGGTCAAATGTCAACTCAAGGTCAAACTTCCAAAATCATCAATTTTCATCTGAAAAATGATCAATTTTCATCCAAATGACTTGAAAATTGAACAGCATTTACATAGTGCCTCACTGAATTGGGAAACAAACTATTTTTGAGGTCAAAAGGTCAAATGTCAACTCAAGGTCAAACTTCCAAAATCATCAATTTTCATCTGAAAAATGATCAATTTTCATCCAAATGACTTGAGAATTTAACAGCATTTACATAGTGCCTCACTGAATTGGGAAACAAACTATTTTTGAGGTCAAAAGGTCAAATGTCAACTCAAGGTCAAACTTCCAAAATCATCAATTTTCATCTGAAAAATGATCAATTTTCATCCAAATGACTTGAGAATTTAACAGCATTTACATAGTGCCTCACTGAATTGGGAAACCATCTATTTTTGAGGTCAAAAGGTCAAATGTCAACTCAAGGTCAAACTTCCAAAATCATCAATTTTCATCTGAAAAATGATCAATTTTCATCCAAATGACTTGAGAATTTAACAGCATTTACATAGTGCCTCACTGAATTGGGAAACAAACTATTTTTGAGGTCAAAATGTCAAAGGTCAACTCGAGGTCAATCTTCCAAAATCTATTTTCATCTGAAAATCATCAATTTTCATCTGAAAATCCTCAATTTTCATCTGATTGACTTGAAAATTTAACAGCATTTACATAGTGCCTCACTGAATTGGGAAACCATCTATTTTTTAGGTCAACGGTCAACTCTTGGTGAAGCTTCAAAAATCATCACTTTTCATCCTATTAACCCGAGCTTTGATCAAGGTGTGGATTTTGCAAGTACGTGCTCTGCATGACTTCTTTTTGTTTGTTTGTCGTGTTATAACTTGAGAACGGATTTCCGGATTTCAATAAATCCATCTACGGTGGATTTGGGTAACTCCCGGGAATGTTTGTGATCCCAATTTTTTTTTTTTTTTTTTTTTTTTTTTGATGGGTACATGGGCATGTGTTCCAAAACTGCAAATGCTAACACGTGACGTTGATTATTCCTGCACAGAGAGCAAGATCTCCCAGGAATCCTTTTCTTTCTTTTTTTTCACCCATAGATTAACCTTCACAGCAAAGATTGGTGTTTCCATCAGCGAAGCAATGGGTCTTCTATTCTAGTAACATTCAATCACAGGGGAATGATTTGGGTTGGACACATACGGATTGCCAAGGTTGTCATCTCCTTATACAAATTTCGACACATGATCTACTGTTTTCACACATACCATGCGCTTGCGCTACAAATGTCCTAATTACATAACAAGACTATATTACACCCTTTACACCCTATTCATGTTCCTGCAACTATATATATATATTTATTACATTGAGAGCCACATTAACTTCTCTCCTTACTTTTGGGGGCAGCCATGTTTTCGTGGCTTTTTTTTCCTTCTTTTGGGTGCTTGGGGTGGGGGGAGGGGTGGGACATTTTCTATGATGAAGTTTGCGAAACTGGGTATTTATGCATGCTTGACCAGTTCAAACTTGACCATCTTTCTTCCAAAAACGTGGCAATTAAGTAACATCTTGGCATTTGCAGTCGTGAAACCTGCAACTCATAAATACATGAAATATATGTCTTCACTCATGGGGAATAACCTTCAGCTATAGAATAAAGTTTAAATCACCAAATAAGATACTTAATATAATAATAATAATAATAATAATTATTATTATTATTATTATAAATTAAATACTTGAAAGTCTTCTGACTCGTTCCTCTAATTTTTCTCAATCAATGTCACCTGGCCCTAATAGTCTTAAATGGGGGGAGGGGGGGGCAGAGAGGTTGAGGGGGGCGGGGGTACATTACTGAATATAGCTTGGAGACGATAGACTGAAATATTCCCAGGACGCATGACTCTTCTCCGGACTAGACTGCATCTAGGCATTGTTATCCTGGACTGATGTAGGCCTCGTCTTGTACCATACCAGTGATAAAATATTTTCAATCCAATGCCAACAAGATTTATCGTAAGAATGTTTACAAATAATTCTGAATTCATCACTTTTCCTCCGACCTGATCGAGTAAGTAGCATCCAATGTATTGTCTGCTGTGGAAGCCTTTGTGGCCATGTTTCGATGTCATTTGCTCTCGGTGTTGCCAGTGGAGAGGCTTTGTTTCAGTTTTTGATGTTCATGAATTATTGATGATCTAGCGAAATTGATGACTTATTCATGAAGCTCTGCATTCCAACCAATCACGTCGATCCGTATTTCTCTCGGTATGGGATTTGTGCATTACGATGAATGAAGTTGGGACATGGAATATAAGCTTGAATTTTGACTACTTGTAATAAGCAATATTATATTGTAGTGATTTGCCACAACGCATGGTAAAATGTTTATATATGAATTTCACCGCAGACATTTTGCAATCATTCACCCAGATACATAAAAATCAAAACTACGATCCCCTTTCGATCACTGGTAGGTTCCAGTAGTGCAAGGTTTCTAGAAACGGCCATGGTCATGTCTCAGGCCTGGGTCTGTTATTTTGAATGGAGCTCAGGTGATCTTCGAATTGTGAATTGTATTCAACCGACGTGTTTCACATCTTGGTTCATGTATTTTCAAGTTCGCACACCACGTGTGAAGTGTAGTGCATTCGAGGATTATTAATTATTTGGGTGCCAACGCCAAAAGTAGGTGTCTCGATCAACCATTGATGTCATATATATATACTGTATTCGTTTTTGTACACCGCTCCTTTCTTATTCCATCTCTCGGCGCTGCATGACGTCATTCAGTGCCCGGCGGTGACGCACACCGAAAGGGTTTTTTTTTTTCATCCTCAGTTTTCACTCCATTTGTTTTTGGTTTTCCTTGTTTCTTGTTGTTTTGGCTTTCTTTCTTGCTTTCTTTCTTGTTTTTTTCTTGCTTTTTTCTTGCTTTCTTTCTTGTTTTTTGCTTGCTTGCTTGCTTGCTTGCTTTCTTGCTTGCTTGCTTTTTGGCTTGCTTTTTCTAGTTTCCTTTTTGTCTTGATTGCTTTCTTTTTTTGCTTGCTTTCCTGCTTTCTTTCTTGCTTGCTTTCTTGCTTTCTTGCTTTTTGGCTTGCTTGCTTTCTTGCTTTCTGGCTTGCTTTTTCTTTCTTGCTTTTTTGCTTTCTTGCTTTTTTGCTTTATTGCTTGCTTGCTTTCTTGCTTGCTTGCTTTCTTTCTCGCTTGCTTTCTTGCTTGCTTTCTTGCTTGCTTGCTTGCTTGCTTACTTTCTTGCTTGCTTGCTTTCTTTTTTGCTTGTTTTCTTGCTTTTTGGCTTGCTTTTTCTTTCTTCCTTGCTTTCTTGCTTTTTTTCTTGCTTGCTTGCTTGCTTCCTTGCTTTCTTGCTTGCTTCCTTGCTTTTTTTCTTGCTTCCTTGCTTTTTTTCTTGCTTGCTTGCTTTTTTTCTTGCTTGCTTGCTTTCTTGCTTTTTTGCTTGCTTTCTTGCTTTTTTCTTTCTTTTTCTTTCTTGCTTGCTTTTTTTTTCTTGCTTTTCTTTCTTGCTTGCTTTCTTGCTTTTTTTTCTTGCTTGCTTTCTTGCTTGCTTGCGCCATTGGTGCAAGTCAAGTCCTCTTATCAAGCTACCTCTCTGCAAGTCCTGCTTGTTTGTAAGTCCTTTGCCACTGCCGTGTGCACGCGAGTCCTTTCGAGGGCTTTTCGTATGGGCTTATATAGACGCGCCCCGCGAACCTTCTGGAACTCATCAGACTCTCTTCACCACGCCCTCTCACGCCATTCCGCTCGAGCTCTGATTGGCTGGTGGCTCTTACCGTCCCCCCACGCCGCTCACCCCGACCCCGCTCCCCTCCTTCACCTTCCGAGGCCTACCTCGTGTTACTCGACTAGTGGACAGCCAAATGGGGCGCGGGATGGATTGCTCCCATAGAGGTAGAATGGAGGTTGGAGCAAAATGATTGGGGGGGCCTATTCTCCTGTCTTTACACAACGCAGGTACTAAGAGGGGAAATGACCTATTCTTACACATACTAAGACATAACTATACTACAAATGGGCCTATATGTTGCTCGTGTGACTAACTATGGGGGGCAAACCTTTAACCTTTAATGACTTCAATGTGCCAATCTCAAAACCGCAGCAATATATTATGAGAATATCGAGAGAATAATTTTTTAAAAGCCCCCATCAGCCCCGCCGCAGCGCATCAAGTGTGAGACGAACTATTTTTGAATCACTTTTGTCTTTATTTATTTATTTACCATTGAGCTTCAGTGTCTGTCCAAGCCATAACATCTTTAACATTTTAGCTTTTGTCATCAAATCTTCAACAAACCTTCTAATAATATGGAGTACATAAATGAATAAAAGGATTTTTATTTATTTATCTGGTTTTCGTGAAGTTTATTCCTGGGGTTAGGGTGGTGTAAGCACAGTACACGGATATTGAGAAATGGAGTTCTTGATGTACAGTGTGACTGTGCTGCCAGAAACGTGTTCAGGTCGATCAAACCAGAGGAGACAATAGCTAAGGAGTCAGGAATGTCCTGTGGGAGGAAGGGTTCTGTGAAACAGATGTCCGGTTTATCGGTCGTGGCCTGGATTGATTGATTGATCTGAGATTGGAGCTGAGGCTTTGTCGGTCTTGAGGTCCACACAGTTGGGGACAGGGGAGGAGGCTCTGTTGGCAAGTGCAGGAATGTGGAGAGAACCAAGCAGAGTGAAGCTGTAGCTACAGTGTCATTTGTGAAAGGACTAGAGGAGCAAGACCAGAACAGGCCATCAATTTCATGGTCCGATGAGGAGGCTGTACGATGAACCTGTTCCATCCTCTAGCCGACCTTCAGAAGACATATCGATCACTTCTACCTCTTTGTCTCCAATACTCCACCACTCACCTCTCCACCTATCTCGACTCACTCACTGAAGCCACATGTCCTCATTCCCTACCCCCATGTAAATGTGAGCAAATATCCCTGTAAATATTTATGCACCTATGAAGCTATAAGTACCCATTGCATATCTTATTTGAACGTTTTATGTAATAAATTTTATTTTTCTGTAAATAAGGTACCGTAAGAATGGAAGGAATAGGGACGGGACAGCAAGGTGATTAGGGACACAAACTGAAAAAAAAGTTCGGAAACTTTTTTTCGCTGAAAATTGATAACCATAATGATTTGTTGATATTTGGGTTGAAAGTGTTCTCTTGTTTTTTAAAAAGGAACTTATAGTCCCTATTAACCCCACATATGGGTTAAATAGGAATAAATAGGATTTTTATGGCTGTCCCTATTCACCCCGTTTTACGGGTGAATAGGGACAGTCACTAATACAAAAAAATAATAATCAAGAAACAATCCTGAGTTTCCAACTTATTGCTAAATTGATAGCTCGGATGGATGCACATAATATGCACCCATAATATAAACCTTGGTGCCAATGGAAAAAAATATGGGATAAAAAGTTTCTCCAAACTGTTTGTATTTATTGATGATTATTTTTTTGTATTAGTGACTGTCCCTATTCACTCGTAAAACGGGGTGAATAGGGACAGCCATAAAAATCCTATTTATTCCTATTTAACCCATATATGGGGTTAATAGGGACTATAAGTTGCTTTTTCAAAAAACAAGAGAACACTTTCAACCCAAATATCAACAAATCAGTATGGTTATCAATTTTCAGCAAAAAATGTTTCCGAACTTTTTTTCAGTTTGTGTCCCTATTCACCTTGCTGTCCCCATTCACCTTGCTGTCCCTATTCACCCCCATTTTACGGTACAGTTTGTGCATAAAAAAGATAAATGTGGTAGTGGGCCTGAGTTCACTGATAATGTGAGCAACCCTCTTATGGTTAAACTGCCAAAATCAAGACTCTCTGCTCACCTTCACTCCTTCATTCCTCTTTTCTCCCGCCTCTGGAACAAACTCCCTCACTCTCTTCAATCCCACTCCACCCTCCAAGTCTTTAAAACAGCTGTTCACCATCATCTCTTATCTTCCCCCATCCAAAACCTTGATCTTTTCTACCCCCGCTAATTTCACCCCAATTCCACTTTTTTGAAATACCAACTTCTGTCCAGGAAGTCCTTGGTGTCCTTGTGTTTTATACTTCTCCCTCCCCTCCCCCCCCCTTCCCATGCCTCCTCCCCCCGGGCCCTCTCCCTTCCACACATCTCCCTGCTCTCGGATGTTGTGTTTGTGTGCTTCCCCTTCTCTCCCCATCTTGTCTTCGGCTCCCTCTTTTTGGGTATTTTGTTTGTCTGGTTGATTTGTTTGTGAAGTAAATGTCAGCTCTTTCATGAGCCTCGATTCAGTATACAAAAAAAAAAAAAAAACAACAACATAAATTGGCTTTGAGAAATAATTTATTGTTTAATATGCTAAAATATCATTCAGGAAATCTCAATGGACTACCAAATCCAAATTGTACACAGACAAGCCAAAAAAAGGTATCTCAAACTCATACAAGCAATTTACAAGAACAGGTGCAAAGAGAAGATGCTAGAGACATGAGATTGAAAGAGCAATGAATACAGACCCAATGATTGCAAAGGTAAAGTACAAAACAAAATATCAACAAATGGGAGAACAGAACAGCAGGAAGGCTTAGGGGGGCGGGAGCTGGGCAGGTTGGAGATAGACAAAAAAGGCTCATTGGAGTGATTAAAGATGTCTGCTTAACTCGGATGGAGAAACTGTCATAACTTGGTCGAGAGCATTCCTCTGCCAGGCTGAACAGTTTACGTTTTGTATCCTGCTAATTGGCTGGATCTGGATCCGGACCTGAGCCAAAACCTAATTTGCTTGTTCCTGTAATCTAACCAACTCATCCACTAAGTTTTTTTTGTCCGAATCTGTCCAACTTTTTGAGAAATCCTGCACACATCCTGGTGTAAAAATAGCCTCCGTCCACCTTCAGTGGCGGAGGTAATAAATATCCAAGACAAAGGATGGCTTTTCATTAAAAACTAGAACGGCACTCAGTGGAGAGCATACCTCCACCTGGTTGGCCATATCGCTCAATGGTGAAGAATCACTTTAAAATTAAACAATTCTCATATCCAAATCCATATTCAGATCTTCACCAAAATCTAATCGAATCGTCCTTGCCTGACACCCAACATGTCCACCAAGTTTCGTCCAAATCCGTCCACAACTTTTTGTGTTATCCTGCTATGTATCGTTTTTGGCCCTATCTCTCAATGGTGAAGAATCACTTAAAAAATTAAATAATTCTCATATCCGAATCCATATTCAGATCTTCACCAAAATCGAATCGAATCGTCCTTGTCTGACACCCAACATGTCCACCAAGTTTCGTCCAAATCCGTCCATAACTTTTTGAGATATCCTGCTATGTATCGTTTTTGGCCCGATCTCCCAATGGTGAAGAATCACTTTAAAGATTCTAGTAGCCGGATCCGAATCCGGATCTTCACCAAAATCTAATCATTTTGTCCTCGTCACATACGCTTCATCTTTGTCAAATTCCGTCCGAATCCGTCCACAACTTTTTGAAATAGTTTGTTCACAAACAAACAGACAAACGGACAAACGGAGAGACAGGGGTGAAAACGTAACCTCCATCCACCTTTGGTGCTGGAGGTAATAAGGACATGGTTCTCATGTACGACCAGAACATCCCATCACCTGTGGACGTAGAAAACGAAGCATTGTGACCAGACATAGTATATAGGCTACTCGGATACAAAAAAGGAAAACACGGCATTGCTAATGATGGGATTGGTTCCCAGCGACTTTGGTCTGAATAATGTGGAGATCAGGAAAAATCATCAAGTACCTGGATCTGGAAAACGAAGCCTGTATCCAGAGCCTGGACATTGTTCCAGTGATCGTTGGAGTAACGGGAGTGATGATGAAGAAGAATCTCATTGAGCTCTGGATAACTATACCAGGAGAATATTACTACAAATGAACTACAATTTCTCACTACAAAACAAACTACAAAAGCAAGTGCTCACTGACGTCTCATCTTTGTTTACCTTTTGGAAACCTCCGACCTCTCATGTCCTCTCATGTAAAATGCCCAGTTTTTGGTGGAATGTTTTCTAAGGTAGAGGAAGCTACCAACATTTGCGTGTTTAATATTTTTTGGGACCAGCACTGGACGGGATTGGAGTACCAATTGGTTTGTTTGATATTTTTTAATCGTTTATGGCAATACGTCCACATTAGTTTGTCACGAGGCGGGCGGGGTTAACCCGAGATGCCACCTGAATGCCAGATTGATGACGCTATGGCACGAAGGCAGAAATTCAACCCCGGTGCAGCAGGATTCTCTCACTCCCCTAAAATCTCACTCTGGAGTGATTCTGTCCTGGGATAAAATCACTAGAGTGAACTAATCCTGGGACTGGCACACTCTAGAGTGTAATTATCCGAAGACAGAATCACTCCCCCTGCCAGGATCAACACACTCCCTCCAGGATCAACAAACTCCCTCCAGGATCAAAGCACTCCTCTTTAGGATAAAGTCAATCCCGCAGAAAGAATGGAAAGATATATTTAGTTACTTTGGAAATATAACTCACAGGATGTTAGATATCGTTGCAATGATCAACAGAGCTTTTACTATGTATTTTAGGGTTAGGGTTAGGGTTAGGGTTGTTAGGGTTAGGGTTAGGGTTGTTAGGGTTAGGGTTAGGGTTGTTAGGGTTAGGGTTGTTAGGGTTAGGGTTGTTAGGGTTAGGGTTAGGGTTGTTAGGGTTAGGGTTAGGGTTAGGAGCTTTTACTATGTATTGTTACGGACACGGCTTAAGATGTTATGATGGGCCGAGCGGAAGGCTTGGTGCCGCCGTGTTCGCACAGTTTACCCGATTACCCCCAACTCACCCGATTCCACCCGACGTTGACCAAATCGCGCTATGCTAAATCAATGAAGGAAAGGACACAACGACTGGGATAAATGAAACGACGCGAGGGGTACAGTTCTCAACACCTCCGGAGGAGGATATAATTAGTGGGGGAGAAAAGGGGTAGATTACAAGGCAATGAGGTAAAGACACAGAAGAGATAGGCACTTAGACACAACCTTATCTATCCCAGACAGACCACAGACAAACGGAACAAGACTGACTTACACAGGGATTGATGGCAGGGAAGGACAGGCAGTCGATAGCACAAGGTGCACCTTGGCTCAGGGACAGGATAAAGCACGGTCCAAAAGATGCAGGGAGGTGTCACAGCGCTCGGTTGGTGGTGTCTTTCTCTCTCCAAGCTGAGGGCGCATCTGACGTCACCTCCCTCTTCCTGCGCATGCTCAGCGGGGAGTGACACGCCCTCGGCTCGTTGGCTCCGCCCCAGATGGGATCGGTCTGCCGCTTCTATTGGGTGCGGGGGGTTACCGGGCTCCGCCCTTGACGAGGAGCTGACAGCGAGCCCTTACTTGGTAACCCCGTCGAGCACATGTTCGATGGCGGCTCGTTGGAAAGGCTTGGTGCCCTCCCAACACCCCCTACCAACCAAGCCGGAGTGAGGACGCGCACTCCCCGCGCCGCCGCCGCTGTTGTTGTTGTTGTTGTTGCTGTTGCTGTTGTTGTTGCTGAACCGTGAGGAAGAGCTGCGGGGAGGTATTGGGAGGTCCTAAACTTCCTAACGGTGCCATACAATCACATTCTGGTGCAACGAAGAGTCAGAATTAATGGAAACGAGTCCTTAACTGACATAAACTAAGAATAACTAGCAAGATGTCCTATAGTTGTCTACGTGAGATGCGGTGGACCTGGATGCGACATTTAATGGGGGAAATAGGGGGAGGTCGGGTCTACAGAGTGTTGTTTACAGGAAATGGGACTAGGGAATGGGGGATTGGGGATAGTTGGGAAGTATGGAGGAAATAGGGGAATATTTACAAGCGGATATGGATGGATGCCAATCTCATATCCGCAACAGTATTTTAGGGTTAGGGTTAGGGTTTGGAGCTTTTACTATGTATTTTAGGGTTAGGGTTAGGGTTTGGAGCTTTTACTATGTATTTTAGGGTTAGGGTTAGGGTTTGGAGCTTTTACTATGTATTTTAGGGTTAGGGTTAGGGTTTGGAGCTTTTACTATGTATTTTAGGGTTAGGGTTAGGGTTTGGAGCTTTTACTATGTATTTTAGGGTTAGGGTTAGGAGCTTTTACTATGTATTTTAGGGTTAGGGTTAGGGTTTGGAGCTTTTACTATGTATTTTAGGGTTAGGGTTAGGGTTAGGAGCTTTTACTATGTATTTTAGGGTTAGGGTTATAGTAAAGTTATAGACTTTTATAAACTATTTATTTTATAAACTTAAATTTATAAAATAAACTATTACTACTCAGTAAAGTTATAGAACGTAACTTAAAATGACATATCATGTGTTGAAATGTAAATATCCTTTTAGTATAAAACATCGTAAGTGTATCGTAATGATTACTGTGAATGCTCTAATATCAAAATATATAGTTGTTTGAATGTTAAATTTATACTTTTCTTTATTTGATTTACCCAGTTTAATACAGGGATGCGAAAAACATTGTATTTTTATTTTTAGGGAGAGACGTTTACAAAGGACATCATTCTGCCTTGTTTATCAATTCATTTATCATTTTATGTTCATATTCATTAACTTTGTCATGGTTGTATGTCATTACCATGCAATAAATATTGTTTAAATCACAAAATATATCGGGGGAGTGTTATCCTGGGGAGTCATTTGATCCTGCAAGGGGGAGTGTTAAATCCTAGGGGGAGTGATTTCATCCTGGGATAAAACCACTCTAGAGTGAATTTATCCTGGGGAGTGATTCTATCCTCCTACACCGGGATACCAGTACTGCCAGTCTGGATGCCTTGGCACCCCTTACATGTGATTTCATGTCACAAGACTTGCCACCCATTACAACTGCAGGTTATGATGCATGATGCTGTACTCTGTGACCTCCTCCAAACACACAGATGTGCAGATGAGGTTTAGGTTTTAATCTAAAGATGGAGCATTGATGGGGTTCTGGAACATTTTGGTGATCTGTGCTGGGGTAGTTGGCCCACTCGTGTAAATGTGCCTTTTCTAATGGTCTTCTCTTCATTGTCTCAAGATCTTTGCATGTTACAACTAGAACAGCATACCTTTGCTAATGCTAATGATTGCATGGAGATCATTCATAATCGATCAAATTTTAATGCTAAATTTTAATTTGAATGCTCAAATGATCAAAAATTTTCATTCAATTTAAATTAATTAATGCTAAAATTAATAATTAATAATGATTTAAATTAATTATTAATTAATGATTATTAAACAATTATTTATTTATTTGTTTGTTTATTTAATTAATTAATGCTTGAATTTAAATTAATTATTAATTAATTATTTAAATGCTAAAATGATTTTTACAGATTTAAATGCTAAAATGAAAAATGATAAAATCAAAATGAAATTTGAATTTAATGATCATAATTTTAATGCGAAAGCTAATGGTACAGCGCATACCTTTGACAGGCTGAACAGTGTACATTTTGCATCCCACCGGTGGGCTGGATATGCTTCCGGACCTGAACCAAAATCTAACCAAAGCGTCCTTGTCACGCACCCAACCTGTCCAGCAAATTTTGTCCGAATCCGTCCATAACTCAAGATATCCTGCTCACAGACAAACCAACAGACAGGGATGAAAACGTAACCTCCATCCACCTTTACTGGTGGAGCCAACAAGACTTTTACCATACACCATATGGCAAATTCTCTTCTAATTTTAGTGCTTTGCAAATTAATTGTTGATTAATTCAATAACAACACAGTACTAGGTTAGAACCTGTCATTTTGTCTGTCCGTCCATCCTTGCTTTTGTGGGTGATGCATCCTATTTTGATATTCTTCGGTCAATTCCCTATGCTGTGGCATTCCCTCACACAACCCCGTCACCTTCTTCCCATCCTCCTGCAGCTCCTCCCAGCTCGATACCGATTGGTTCCTAGCCTTGGAGATAGTATCCTGTAATACCCCTGGCCTGACACCATGCCATGCCATGCAGTGTGTTGGTTAGTGTAATGGAGGATCATCTCGATCTTCATGAAGAAGCCTTGCTTGGGTTTCACTTTTATCGCACTTCAGTAAAATGACTCAAATCTGATCGTTGAATCATTTATGACCACAAAAGGCCTGCACATACATAGGTATCTTTCAAATGTGCTTATAAATGGCATGTGACAGCTCGCTGAACAGAAATATGGAATTGCATGGTTCGAGCGTACCACACTATTTTGAGATCCACAGCATGTGAGTGCTACCTTTTATGGCAATTCCACAGCATTTGCTGGATCGGATTGCAGAATGCAAATGTTTATTCTTCAAAATTGTGAAATAAGATTTCTTGTTTGATTGACTTTCTGCCAGTTGGCTTTGAGGGCTGTCCAAGTGCTAAGGGCATGTCTATCTGTACTGCTTTATTTGCTTTGAGGTGGATTCTTCTTCTTCTTCTTTAACTTGTTGGGTATGGATTCGAGTTTCTTGCTAATGAATTCCGCAACTTGTAACCGGATAGTCACGGGGGTCGCTATTGATTTGGTTATAATTATCCTGTCATAGAGCGAGACCATGAGTCTGTGCCTGAACCTCACACCGCCTCGCCTTCTGACCTTCAGTGCCGCAGCCACTTACCCAATGTTCTGTAATGCATTCTTTTATTTATCCATCTAATGGTCTTCGTTTGTCTAACATACCCGGTACCTTCCCCAAGGCGTACACACATGAGGTCCCAGATCCATGCGTCCCCACTCACCACATGACGGTTCAGCGTTTATTTATTGTTTATATATATATTTTTTTTTTTTTTGATAAAACTATGGATGTTAGGCCGGGTGTCCCGTCTGCTAGCATTACTTGGGAGTTAAAGACCCCAAATTATTTATTTGACAAAGTGAGGGCAAATTAAACCCCCGGAATTCCTGCCCAAATATACTTAATTCAAAAATTCCGGTTTATGAAAAACTTGGGCCAAAAACGTTCCCCAGCTGACCCCACAAGAAATTGGGAATATTTGGGGCAGTTATAGAAGCATGGGTTAGAGCAGATCCTTGTGCATGTTCGATGCTGCCATTTCCAAATCGTAAAATAAGAAACAGGCAATGGTGTAATGTTTGGCATCCAAACGGTGATGCACCTTGATGCCAACTGTCAAAAATTTGAATCCATAGATGATTGTGCTGGAATGGAAAAATGGGATGAGGGTAATGTACATAGCTCTAATGTACATTGGGTGTCTTGCCTCTACATTAGGTACTAGCAAAGGTGCAGGGCCAGGCAATGCAGGGTCGTTTTGTAATGGGAATATTGGGGGTGGGGGAGGAGAGGAGGGGAGAGAAAAAGGGAAAGGCACTATGGGGGGAGGGAAAGGGAAGACAGTTTGAGGGGAGCGGGATAAAGCAAGGCAGCGCAAGGGGACAGGAGGGGATAAAAGAAGGCAGCTTGAGCAGGAGAGGGGAAGGTGGCATGAGCAGGGGAGGGCAAGGGAAGGCAGCGGGGAGGGGACGCAAAGGCAGCGCGAGGGGAGGGGGACGTTAAGGCACTGGGAGGGGAAGGGAAGGCAGCGCGAAGGGAGAGGATGTAAAGGCACCGTGACGGAATGGGACGTGAAGGCAGTGGGGAGAGGACGCAAAGGCAGCGCGAGGGGAGGGGACGTGAAGGCAGTGCGAAGGGAGGAGAAGGGAAGGCAGCGTGAGGGGAGGGGATGCGAAGGCAGCGCAAAGGGAGGGCACGAAAAGGCAGCATGAGGGGAGGGGACGCGAAGGCAGTGTGAAGGGAGGGGACGCGAAGGCAGCGTGAGGGGAGGGGACCCGAAGGCAGCGCGAGGGGAGGGGACGCGAAGGCAGCGCGAGGGGAGGGGACGCGAAGGCAGCGCGAGGGGTGGGGACGTGAAGGCAGCGCGAGGGGAAGTGACGCGAAAGCAGCGCGAGGGTAGGGGACGCAAAGACAGCGTGAGGGGAGGGGACGCGAAGGCAGCGCGAAGGGAGGAGAAGGGGAAGGCAGCGCAAGGGGAGGGGACGCGAAGGCAGTGCAAAGGGAGGGCACGAGTTGGCAACGCGAGGGGCGGGGACGCGAAGGCAGCGTGAGGGGAGGGGACGCGAAGGCAGCGCGAGGGGAGGGGACGCGAAGGCAGCGCGAGGGGTGGGGACGTGAAGGCAGCGCGAGGGGAAGGGACGCGAAAGCAGCGCGAGGGTAGGGGACGCAAAGGCAGCGTGAGGGGAGGGGACGCGAAGGCAGCGCGAAGGGAGGAGAAGGGGAAGGCAGCGCAAGGGGAGGGGACGCGAAGGCAGTGCAAAGGGAGGGCACGAGTTGGCAACGCGAGGGGAGGGGACGCGAAGGCAGTGTGAAGGGAGGGGACGCGAAGGCAGCGCGAGGGGAGGGGCCGCGAAGGCAGCGCGAGGGGAGGGGACGTGAAGGCAGCGCGAGGGGAGGGGACACGAAGGCAGCGCGAGGGGAGGGGACGCGAAGGCAGCGCGAGGGGAGGGGACGCGAAGGCAGCGCGAGGGGAGGGGACGCGAAGGCAGCGCGAGGGGAGGGGACGCGAAGGCAGCGCGAGGGGAGGGGACGCGAAGGCAGCGCGAGGGGAGGGGACGCGAAGGCAGCGCGAGGGGAGGGGACGCGAAGGCAGCGCGAGGGGAGGGGACGCGAAGGCAGCGCGAGGGGAGGGGACGCGAAGGCAGCGCGAGGGGAGGGGACGCGAAGGCAGTGCGAGGGGAGGGGACGCGAAGGCAGCACGAGGGGAGGGGACTCGAAGGCAGCGCGAGGGGAGGGGAAGCGAAGGCAGCGCGAGGGGAGGGGATGCGAAGGCAGCACGAGGGTAGAGGACGCGAAGGCAGCGTGAGGGGAGGGGACGTGAAGGCAGCGCGAGGGGAGGGGAAGCGTTATGTATTGCAAGATGCTCTCGAAGGTAAAAGGACAATTTACAAGGTGCATCACAAGTGATATTTGATTCTTTAAAGAAAACCTGTTTTATATTTCATTACAAATCACTTATTCGTTTTATTAATTATCACCTAATCCCCACTGACAAAGGTAATCAGGTTTAATTGATGGCTGTTCATCACAAGGACAATCAAGTCTGGTGCAATGTTCTCCCTTAACCTCCTCGTTCCCCTTCCCTCCGATAACTCTCCAATCTCCCCTCCTATAACTTCCCAATCTCCCCTCTTATAACTCCTCAATCTCTCCTCCTATAACTCCCCAATCTACACTCCTATAACTCCCCAATTCCCCTCCTATAACTCCCCAATTCCTCTCATATAACTCCCCAATTCTCCTCATATAACTCCCCAATTCCCCTCCTATAACTCCCCAATTCCCCTCCTATAACTCCCCAATTCCCCTCCTATAACTCCCCAATTCCCCTCCTATAACTCCCCAATTCCCCTCCTATAACTCCCCAATTCCCCTCCTATAACTCCCCAATTCCCCTCGTATAACTCCCCAATTCCCCTCGTATAACTCCCCAATTCCCCTCCTATAACTCCCCAATTCCCCTCCTATAACTCCCCAATTCCCCTCCTATAACTCCCCAATTCCTCTCGTATAACTCCCCAATTCCCCTCGTATAACTCCCCAATTCCATTCCTATAACTCCCCAATTCCATTCCTATAACTCCCCAATCTCCCCTCTTATAACTCCTCAATCTCTTCTCCTATAACTCCTCAATTCCCCTCCTATAACTCCCCAATCTCCCTTCCTCCAAAATAATTTTTCTTGAAATTAAGAAATAAGGTTAAAAACAAATTATGCCAAAACTTTAAAACCAGAACTCTGTGTATGGTTGGTGTGCAGTAGATTGCAGAAATCGCGATCACAAATTCGTACAAAATGAAAATAATAATAATAATAAGATGATGATGATGATGTTATAAAGATCTATTACAAAGCATGACCACAAAGATGGCGCCAGAATATCTAAGGCAAGAAGAACACTGACTTTACGCACCGTAAAATGGGGGGAATAGGGACAGCAAGGTGAATAGGGACACAAACTGAAAAAACGTTCGGAAACTTATTTCGCTGAAAATTGATAACCATACTGATTTGTTGATATTTGGGTTGAAAGTGTTCTCTTGTTTTTTAATAAGCAACTTATAGTCCCTATTAACCCCATATATGGGTTAAATAGGAATAAATAGGATTTTCATGGCTGTCCCTATTCACCCCGTTTTATGGGTGATTAGGGACAGTTTGGAGAAACTTTTTATCCCATATTTTTTTCATTGGCACCGTGGTTTATATTATGGGTGCATATTATGTGCATCCATCCGAGCTATCAATTTAGCAATAAGTTGGAAACTCAGGATTGTTTCTTGATTATTATTTTTTTGTATTAGAGACTGTCCCTATTGACCCGTAAAACGGGGTGAATAGGGACAGCCATGAAAATCCTATGTATTCCTATTTAACCCATATGTGGGGTTAATAGGGACTATAAGTTGCTTATTAAAAAACAAGAGAACACTTTCAACCCAAATATCAACAAATCAGTATGGTTATCAATTTTCAGCGAAAAAAGTTTCCGAACTTTTTTTCAGTTTGTGTCCCTATTCACCTTGCTGTTCCGATTCCCCCCATTTCACGGTAACAGTTTCCCCGGTATGGGTCCGGGTAGCCATCGCCCGTGTCGGGCCTGCTCCCCAACGTCGTCCCTTCGTCCTCCTGGCCTCGTCATCAGTCGGGCTCGTAACGGCATCTCCCCCAATCCGCCCAACGAGACAGTGAGGCGATGCTTGTGGGCCTGAGCGTGGCTGAAATAGCATTTCAAAAATAGGCTGAAGATGAGTGACAGCTGACCGGGTCTAGGATCGGGGGATCTAATACGGGTTAAGGTTCATCCACAATCCCGCTTTACCTCCCTGACTGAAATGCAAGCCCCACCTAACATGCCCTCTGACCTCTATGTTAACATAACTGACGAGGGGGCAAAATAGTTGAAATGGCTTTCATAGCTCGTCTTTGTCACCTGGTGATGATGCTGTTCCATTGGGCATGTGGAGGGATGGGGCTGACACATGGCAAAGGCAGGAATGGTGGATATTGTGGTGTGGTCATTCCACATACTCTGACGTCCTCTTTCTACTCTTATAACAGCTTCTACCCTCTCGCCCCCCACCAACTTCCCTCTTGGGTATGAGAAACTTGATTTGTAAAGTTGGGCCACGGGTGGGGATGTCGGGTGGGGCGGAGGGTGGGCAGGCGCTAGGCCATGAGTAGGTCTTGACCGAATGGGAGACCAAATGCCAGACAGTGACAGGGAGAGGGAGAGGGAAGGATGGCAGAGAAGCAAGCAGCAGCAGCAGCAGCAGCAACAGCGATGCGGCGGCCTGAAAATCATGGTAGGTGGGTGACCTGGTGTTTTAGGAAATTGATGCATCGTGTGGAAAGTCAGCATGGCAAATTTCTTTATTGCTGTTTATTATTTATTATTTATTTATTGATTGATGTATTTGTGAAGATGTGTTTCACTTACCGACACTCCATTGGATGTACCGAGCTAGTATTTCATAGGGGTGAGACACTTTCACCAATCAAAACGTGTGTGTGTGTGTGTGTGTGTGTGTGTGTGTGTGTGTGTGTGTGTGTATGTGTGTGTGTGTGTGTGTGTGTGTGTGTGTGTGTGTGTGTGTGTGTGTGTGTGTGTGTGTGTGTGTGTGTGTGTGTGTGTGTGTGTGTGTGTGTGTGTGTGTGTGTGTGTGTGTGTGTGTGTGTGTGTGTGTTGCATTGATGGGTTGACTGACTGCCTGGACGCAACTGAGGTTGTGGATCCGCCGTTTGGAGAGGTCCTGGGCTGAAAGGATCGAAACCTCGAGGAAGAACGGTGCCCAGCTGATGATCCATGCAGTCGAGAAACTAGTCAGTTGCTTACGGGTTAAGGTTCTTGCTTTAGGTGGAGAAACTATGTTTGAGGTTTACAATTTAAATAAAGTTGAATATGGGATGTTATGAAATTAACATCATTTACAACAATCCTTTAAATTATTTAAGTTTAGGAACAACCGATACTGTACAATTAATTGTGTGTGTGTGTGTGTGTGTGTGTGTGTGTGTGTGTGTGTGTGTGTGTGTGTGTGTGTGTGTGTGTGTGTAAATTTTTTAATTTAAACCTCAATATATGAATCATTTGTCCGTGTTGATTACTATTACTATTATTATTACAATTAGTATTACTACTACTCTTATTATTACTACTATTACTATTACTACTATTATTATTACTACTACTATTACTACTATTATGACTATTACTACTATTATTATTACTATTAGTATTACTACTACTCTTACTACTACTCTTACTATTACTACTATTACTACTACTATTACTACTACTATTACTACTACTATTACTACTATTACTACTAATATTACTATTACTACTACTACTACTATTACTACTGATATTACTATTACTACTACTATTACTATTATTATTATTATTACTACTACTATTACTACTATTACTACTACTATTACTACTACTACTACTATTATTATTATTACTACTACTATTACTACTACTATTACTACTACTACTATTACTACTATTACTACTATTACTACTAATATTACTATTACTACTACTACTACTATTACTACTGATATTACTATTACTACTACTATTACTATTATTATTATTATTACTACTACTATTACTACTATTACTACTACTATTACTACTACTATTACTATTATTATTATTACTACTACTATTACTACTACTATTACTACTACTATTACTACTACTACTACTACTATTACTACTGATATTACTATTACTACTACTATTACTACTACTTATTACTACTACGATGCCCCATTTATTTGGTCTGTGTGCTGGCGATAACTTACCTACCTTTTGCCAAAAAAAAAACAATAAAAATAAATGTTCAAAAAAATAAACAAACAAAAAGAACAACAAGCGGGATCTTTATCACTTTAGCTCAACATCATCCGAGGGATGGCACACACATGGATGCCTCGCCCTGCACACACATGGATGCCTCGCCCTGCACATGTGAAATACCAGAGTGAGCTTTTAGGTGCGATGAGATTTCAACCTAGGCTAGACTGCTGAAAGTCAAGTGTGCATACCTCTAGGCCATCCTACCAACCACTTAGATATTATAGAGTATTTGGGTTAAATGTTGTCATTAATACATGTTTGGATTTCCATTCATGACACAACAACAGTTTTTGTGTGGCAATTCTGAGTAAAAAAAAAAAAAAAAAAAAAAAAAACACCTTTTGTCCCTTGAGCAATCAGTTGGAGTCACAATTGATCCCTTTGTGTTCATATATTTGTGATTGGTTTATGGTGAAAGCAGTTTCATTGTTTTATTTCTTTCTTTATTTTTGGTTCCATTGTTGTTGTTTCATCCATAGTATAATGATGGAAATAGTTCCCGAATACCCCAAAGTTGGCATTCCCAAGGCCGATGCACTGTTTCTTTGCAACCTGTGCCATCGGAGGCATGTTGCCGCGGAATGCTCCTCCTTGCAGTTGAGGAATTTCTGCTGCAGCAGCTGCGATAACGTTCACCACGTTCCAGGCATTTTACCCATATCAGGGTGTTGAAAGGATGGTGTGCTGGAGGCTGTGGCCTTGCTTTTACTACTTAGAGGTGACACGTGCTGTTGACTTCATTAAATTGCACTTAAAATGTTCCCATGTCTCATTCAACTCCAGAATATTTTTGGTTGAAACATCTGAGAGATGAACTACTGTTGAGTTTGGAATTTCAAACAGTTCCTGATCGGAGATTCCGTCTCACTTGCTGCATATCATATGGTGGACATGGGGTGGGTGGGGATGGTGTTCCATTTTCTTGCTGGATCAGAACCAATTATACATACATACTCTCCACCATTAAAAAACCCAAATGTGTAGAATTGATAATGTTGTAGTTGAAGAACTGTTCCTGCATTAATTCCAGGGGCACTAGGGATGTGCAGAACATCTGACGGCAAGTTTCTGTGCAATGTAATTTCCTCCGCCAGTAAAGGTGGGCGCAGGATGTTTTTACCCCTGTTTGTCTGTCTATCTATGTGTTTGTGAACAAGATATCTCAAAAAGTTGTGGACAGATTGGGATGAAACTTGGTGGACAGTTTGGGTGTGTGATCAGGATGTATTGATTAGATTTTGGTGAAGATCTGGATTGGGATACTAAAATTTTGTGATTCTTCACCATTTAGAGACGGGCCAAAAACGATATACCATGGGACCCCGCTATTCGCGGGGGATACGTTCCTGGAAAATGCCATGAATTGCGAAAACGCGAATAGCGGGGCATTGTATCAATAGAAAAAGGGGGGGATAGGTTTCCGAGTCGCGAAATCCGCGAATAGAGAGGAACAAACCACGAATGGTGAGGCAAATCCCACGAATGTCAGCAATAATCCTGGAAATGGTGGGGCAAATCCCACGAATGTCGATGAAAATCCCACGAATGTCGACGATAATCCTGCAAATGGCGAGGCCAATCCCGCAAATGTCAGCAATAATCCTGGAAATGGCAAGGCAAATCCTGCGAATGTCGGCGATAATCCTGCAAATGGCGAGGCCAAACCCATGAATGTCGGCGATAATCCTGGAAATAGCGAGGCAAAAACCGTGAATGTCGATAAACATCCGTGAATGCATGCCTTGCCAGGTGCATTGGGGAGAAGGGAGCCAGCTAATTGCACTAATAGATGCTGTGGAGTGCTTTCATTCTGTAGAGTAACTTGTGGGGATGACGTATTATGCAGCTGGTGGAACATCCCGCGAAGCTCTCGATTATAGTGCGGCTAAAATTCGCGGCCGCGAAAGCCATGAAAACGCAAAGCACACAGCAGTGAATGGAGAGGCAGGTCATGCTCCCGGCTCGTAGAAGATATTTTTTTGCGCATGTCCACCTGCTTTATGCATGGCCGGTGAAAGATGGGTTTTATAAATGTCTCAAGCTAGCAGCTCGTGAAATTTATTTTTTTGATCCGGAAAAACCGCGAATTAGTGTTACATGGCCACGAATAGGGGGAGGGGAGGGGGGGGGGGGGGGGACACGATTTCGCGGAACATGGCCGCGAATAGAAAAAGTACCGTGAATACGCGGGACAGTGTTCCGCGAATAGAGAAACAGGTCACATTTTATCACCCGCAAATATGCGGAACCGTGAATAACGGGATCCGACTGTATAGCACAATATCTCAAAAAGTTGTGGACGGATTGTGACAAAACTAGGTGGATGTGTTGGATAAATGACAAGAACAAGCTGATTAGATTTTTGCTTCAGGTCCGAATCCAGATCCAGTTTATCCGCGGGATACAAAATGAAAACTGCTCAGCCTGGCGGAGGGATGCTCTCTACATTGTGCCGTTCTCGTTGCATCATGCAATAATTGTTCACATGCAACTCATGCACCCTTCAGTTATTGGAGGTGACTCGAGGCTTTGAGCAATTTTTCATTTGCTTGCTGAGACGCCAGCGTGTAGATAATCCAAAAAAACGTACTGATTACATGATTTAACAATCCATTACAGCATCACGAAAATGAGGAATCAAATCATTGGACACCTTCAAGCAGAGTCTTCCATTAGCCATGTTGCAAAGCTCTTTCGCACAATGAAAGGAACTGTTTATGACATTAGAAAACGTTATCAAGCCACTGGATCAACGACATGTACCAAGAAGTTGGATGTCCCATGATATTGACTCGCACGCACGACTGATACATACGCACAACCCAGCTACACATCCATAACAATGAGCTGTTCGCTTTTTATTTATTTGTGGCAGAATATATTGATTGCCTATCAACTTGGGTGATGATGACCATTTTCTTGAAAATCTTGAAATTATATCTCGGTTTTGGGTTTAAAATAACAAAAAAGAATATAAAAGGAATCCACTGTCCTGTCCTGGATCTGCCGGCCTCTGTAGTGGATTCTAGCACTTGCTTAGTAGATTTTTACTAATGGTGGCAGACATTCACATAATAATAATGATAATAAATTCGGTTTTATTAACATAAAAACATAAGCACATAGGACCATCCGAAAAGCAAATACTTATACCGTGTGTGTATATATATATATATATATATATATATAATTTAAAAACAACCACAAGCATATAAACAAACAACAAGAAAATATTCAACAGATAGGTCAATAAACATACAAATCAGTGTACTTGGTACAAAAATATCAGAAAAAAAACATAATTACATCTGAGACATTCAAAAGTTGAAAACGTTCAATAATTATATTTAAAATATGAAAAATTTTGACAGTGCACAGCAGATTGTAGACAATGCGGACTTCTGGAGTAGGATTACTGGAATGTTTGTATTGAGTTCTCACTTGGGGAATGTGGATCTGGTGTGAGTTTCTCAACCGCATTTTGGATAACTTTTGGCATCTTGGGGGGGGGGGGGGGGGGGTGCGAGTAGATAACGATGACTGGTAGAAAGGAGGGGTTTCACGAAGTTGGTGAGGATGTCTGTTCTCCTCACATCAAGGGATTTGATGGTATCAGCCAGAAGTAGGTTGACGTAGTGATGACGCTCGGGCAAGGCGATCACACGGACAGCTCTTCGCTCAACTCTCCCAATGCTAGTCGGTTATGCTCCATTTTGTTTCTCTTCCTTTGGTAAAGCAAAACTCGAGTCCTGTATGTTGAGCGATAGCTGGTCCTGAGACTATCTCCGACAAGTTGGCTCCAGCACCAGCAGAGTGCATTTGGGACCATGTAATATGTCACTATGGACTTGAAGCCCTGTCATGGGAGATGTAAACAATAAAGGTCGTTATTTTTAACAAGTGTAGGCCTACAGGTCGGTATCGTCCTCCTGGTACAAGATTGGGAGCTACCAAAGCAGTTTTGCTTCCCATCAGTTTTTTGGAAAAAGACATCGGTAGAGGTGAAAATGGAGACTACTTATTCCATCATCTTTCATCTCGTAAGGTTTCCTTTGTATAAATGGCAGTATTAGCTTTGGGCCTGAGTTTAAACCATCAATGGTTTCGGATGCTGCATTTGGCCTTGCCGCACCATCTTCATGAGGATGTGCCTGCATTCCCGGGCAACCACAACATTCCCCCCAACTAGTAGAGATGATCCAGATGGTTTATTAGTGTCTCAGAAAAATCTTGTACTATCGTGGTAATTGCTTTTTTTGCTGAGGTGCCACCAGCAGCTAATGGGAAGGCTTTCCACAAAGCGAACATTGGTGGCCAAGCGTGGGGGGCGGGGGGGGGTGTGTGACCAGTTAATGTTTCTCCATGCTGGGTTTGCGGTGGTCCATCTAACGGGACAACCAATGGCGATTTTCCTTCTGCTCCATGGCTTTCAGTTGCTGAGATTGCTGGTTTTGTCGAAAGTTAATGAAGCAAGAATCGTTACTGGATGCGGTGGGGTGAGAGAGAGGAGACATAAAATGCTACCATGGTGTGAAACTACCATTAAAAGCAACTGTCATGGTGCGTTTTCTTGGCTAATCTCATGGTGCTGTGCACGACAAAGGCCATAACAGCTGTTGTAATGACGGCACAGATAACAAGGATTTTTATTCTCAAGTCAGTAATCCAGTTTTGGTTTTGTAACAAACATTCAGGGCACTCTTTATAATGAGCTTTCTTCCACTGTTTATGGCCTCATGGCCTCATCCCTTTAGTTATTTTGCTTCTTCCCAATTGTAATAGAAGGTTTGGATGAAAAATGTTTTATGCGGGACTTGAGGAGCATTGTCTTTGTCCCAGATGCCCTCAGTTGATTAACCTCAGAATTTTAATCCTTCACTCTGAGAATCAAAATCTGTACAAAGAATGAAAAATCTAAGACACAAATGGATAAAAACTCGTGGAAGTAACATTGGGATCATTCTTGGATTACAAAGTTTTTCTTGGACCAAACTGGAAATCGATGCATGTGGGCTCCACTGATTAAGATTTGGAAGTACTACTTACAGGTTATCCGATCTCGAACCTGGCCATGGAATGTCGGGCACTCCCTCTGCTGTGCTCCTTGAGCCATGGCACCACAGGAATCACCACTCATGAAGCCCAGGCTGGTCCGATTCCATCCCTCGTTTCACCTGCATAGAGCATTTAGACGAGAGCCTCCTTTGGTGGTCCAACCTGCCCCCGTCAGCAGATGGTTTATTTGTTCACTTGTCCAAGAGCACCAAGCCCTATCTTCTCTGCACTGCCCATTTGCTCCCCTCCAGGCTGCACGGCCCATTTGCTCCCCTCCAGGCTGCACTGCCCATTTGCTCCCCTCCAGGCTGCACGGCCCATTTGCTCCCCTCCAGGCTGCACTGCCCATTTTCTCCCCTCCAGGCTGCACTGCCCATTCGCTCCCCTCCAGGCTGCAATGCCCATTTGCTCCCCTCCAGGCTGCACTGTCCATTTGCTCCCCTCCAGGCTGCACTGCCCATTTGCTCCCCTCCATGCTGCACTGTCCATTTGCTCCCCTCCATGCTGCACTGTCCATTTGCTCCCCTCCAGGCTGCACTGTCAATTTGCTCCCCTCCAGGCTGCACTGTCCATTTGCTCCCCTCCAGGCTGCACTGTCCATTTGCTCCCCTCCAGGCTGCACTGTCCATTTGCTCCCCTCCAGGCTGCACTGTCCATTTGCTCCCCTCCAGGCTGCACTGCCCATTTGCTCCCCTCCATGCTGCACTGTCCATTTGCTCCCCTCCATGCTGCACTGTCCATTTGCTCCCCTCCAGGCTGCACTGTCCATTTGCTCCCCTCCAGGCTGCACTGTCCATTTGCTCCCCTCCAGGCTGCAATGCCCATTTGCTCCCCTCCAGGCTGCACTGTCCATTTGCTCCCCTCCAGGCTGCACTGTCCATTTGCTCCCCTACAGGCTGCACTGTCCATTTGCTCCCCTCCAGGCTGCACTGCCCATTTGCTCCCCTCCAGGCTGCAATGCCCATTTGCTCCCCTCCAGGCTGCACTGTCCATTTGCTCCCCTCCAGGCTGTACTGCCCATTTGCTCCCCTACAGGCTGCACTGTCCATTTGCTCCCCTCTCGGCTGCACTGTTGCAACTCCCCATATCTCTGCCATCTCCACTGCAAGAATCTAGCGGCTGCTCTAAAAGGATTCTACCTTTCTTTTTCTCAATTGGAGATACCATCGTGGTCAGGGGCTTCCAAACAATGCATCACCTTTATCCATATCCCTTTCTTTTCCACCAATCCTGTTATGTGCTCTATCCTCTTCCAAACTTTTGGAAGAGGATGGGTGACTTCCTACAATCTTCCCCCTGTTAGGAAGTCAAATATCTGGCACATCTGTCTCATCCACCCGCTACCCAAGTCTGGAAGGATCATCAAACAAACCCACTTATCTATTTCCATCGTTGGTCATGGAAAGACGTTTCTTCTCCAAATTATAAGCCTCACAATTGCAATGATTTTTCATTTGCAGACTATATAAACCAGTGTGGCCTCCAAATCCAGTCGCACACCAGTCATCCTTTGTAGTTCCAAGTCATACATTGATAAATCAGAACGACTTGCATCCTCCAGGGCATTTGTCCAGAGCTCAATGAATGCTCCTCTTTATGGGTAGTGTTACGGATTCGTCACTTCCGTTGTGGTGGTTTTCATCCACTGTAAACATTTTTGATTCCATGTACTATTATTGTTGTCAAAAGGTTTATTGTTTATGAACTGTTTTCAAAAGGTGGAAAAGTTAGTTTTAAATGAAAGCGGAACCGGACGACAAAGAGGAAGAAGAGAGAGAAAAAGAAGGTGGAGCGAGTGAGTCGGATAAGGAGCCGAGCGGCGTTGAGGTTTTGAGCCAATGCTAGCGAACGGAGGTCAATAGTGAACTTTGGGTTTCCCAGGAAAGGGATTCCTGCGACAGAGTTGTTATCGCTGTGACTGATCAACCTGCGTGTCAGGTTTTGCGGTGGATTCTGAATGGAATCATCGTCTTCATCGTCATGCCGTTGCGCCACGAGACCGTGCCGTCGGCCATTTTGACTCGCGCGCTTTGTGCGTCGAGCAAGGTTTCTTTGCTTCGTCAACCGTTTTCACCACTTTCAGACGTATCGTGTGTGTGTGTGTGTGTGTGTGTGTGTGTGTGTGTGTGTGTGTGTGTGTGTGTGTGTGTACAACGTGGCTTTTGAAGATTAATTTGCGGTTCGTTGACTGTGAGCCGTGGAACGTCCATACCCGAGGGTGTGATTTCCCAGTTGCCTAGAAGGCGCCTTCGCACAGCTTTGGCAGCAAGACTGTATCCGGAGCGGATCGACTTTGGCTTGAAGCCGGGGATTAGAGACATTGGGGATGTTCTTGTTTCACTCACTTGGAGCACAGTGAGTTATATATTACAAAACTGATGGTACGACCATAGGATATTGATTGTACTTTTGATTCATATTATTGTTGTACTGTTATTCTTGTGTGATCTTAATACAATATTTGTTTGTGAGTAACAATTGGTGTGGCTTCACCATTGATCTTTGACATACAGAATAACACATTTTTCTGCCGTGACTCCTCTCGTGGCTCGGAGGTACACCGTGACCAGGGGGTCGGGGAGGAGCACGTAACAGTAGGGACCCCTGCATCACATCTGTCTCCTGGAAATCTGTGGAATGTATAGCTCAATATTATCGGAATCTCTCACGATGAGGTCAAAGTAGAGCTTATTGCTTCACATCAGACAGGTCGATGGCTTTTTATTTATTTATTTATTTTAAACATCTTATCCTCCAGTCCAGCTCCCTCGTATTCTCCCCAACTGAGTTAGCATGCATTCTTCCAGTAACTCCACCCTGGTTGAATTCCACAAATGCAGGCTTTCCATGTACTTCCACTCTTTTGTGCCTCTTTACCCTCGCCTGAGGAGAGGGTAATGCATTTTGAGTCCGTTTGTTTGTCTGTCTGTTTGTCTGTTTGTTTGACTGCACAGAATAAATATGATTTTCTCTGCAACCGTTGGTGCGATTGACAGGAAATTTTCACCATAGGTGCAACTCCACCTGTATAATTTTTAAATTGTAATTATGACGTCATCGGTGACGTGGCTCGGCCGCCATCTTGGAAAAACCGATTAAAATTCACCTCTCTATCTCTGAAAGCACTGAATAGAAAAATTGAGACATGGCTCATTGTAAAGAACTCTCCATGGGGAATAAAATATGTTGTCATAGGTGCCTCCATTATGACATCATAATTCGACAAGTACAAAACTTCATCCAATTGGGATGAAATTTCTTGAGCGTCATGTAGGCATAAATCGGTGGAGAAAAAAAGAAGATGACGTCATCGGTCACGTGGTTCAGCCGCCATATTTGTTTTAACACAAAAGCTTCAAAAACCACTGAAAATACATCCTGGTGAGGGTCTGCAATCTGATTGCTCTTTTTCTTGTTTCTGTTTGTGAAACTGCTTTCCAGAGACTGATCATTGTGATCAATCACTCTTCCCTCAAGGGCTTAAAGCAAGTGATGCACGACCATCGCAGGTCCCCTCCTCCCTACCCACGATCTTTACTACCTCCATTAATCATACCTAACCTAACCCAATCCTATGACTTGGTTGTCCTTTGTTTTTCACTGTAGTATTCAGGCAAAAGACGAACTTCATCCATCACACATGAAGTCGAATCTAAACATCTATGTACTACATACAAAATCAATACATCCAATCGCTCTCACCATATCGAACCCTCCGATCCCGTACCCAAACACGTGCGATGTGGTGTTTGAAGGAGACCGTTGGATGTGTAAACATTGGATACAACATTTTTTTCTTTACTTCAGGATTATCTCAAGCTATCCATCATGCGCTCATCCTTTTTTGGGAAATAGCAAGAGATTTCAACAAACCAAGTTGGGAGAGTTGATATTTAAATTCCTGTTGGAGCGAGAAATTGAGGGAGAGCTGGCATAAGTGTTTGAGTGGTTACAATTGGAGGTAGAGTAGAAGTGGGTGCTGACAGTGCAGTGGAGGGGTTAGTCATTTGGAGACCCCTTGCAAAACACAATAATGGCACAGTGGGGCCCATTTTGTGAGACTAAAATACACAATTTGGTGTCCGTCTGTCTCCGTATACCTCGGGACGATGCATTCGCAAGGTCCAATTTCAAACGAGCCAGGGGGACTAATTGTTACAAGATAAAGGTTGTAGCTACTTTGTCCCGCCGGGATCAGAAGATGGCGCTGACGCAAATTCCCCACCATTTGTTCTGCAACGAAAATGAAGTTAATTTGTGGTGATTTTTCAATCGTTTTGGCCTTCTGTTGAGCTATCTTTCGCGTTTCTGTGCCGTTGGGCAATTTTGTTTCACCTCTCGCTGCACCAACACACCTCTGATGGAAAAGGAAAATGTCGCAACGTGGTGTCGCATGTTGGGATTTGCTCAATATTGATTTGGAAATACATTAGGCATTTTGCACTTCTTTTTTTTTATGTACAAGATCGAGGCTCGTGTAAGAGCTAACATTAATCCCCAAAAAAACAAACTGACATAAAACATATGATAAAGGGAGCGGGAGACAAGATGTGGAGAGAGAGGGGAGGGAAGCACACAAGTACAACATTTGAGAGCAGGGACATCGGGAGATCTGTGGGAGGGAGACGGTTTGGGCAGAGGAGGCATGGGAAGGGAGGGGGGGGGTAGAGGTATAAAACACATGGACACTGCTAGGACTTCCAGGAACGAAGTCGGTATTTCAAAAGTGGATCTGGAGTGAATTAACAGGGGTAGAAAAG